>NC_056714.1:7762903-7849977 GCF_018831695.1 Puntigrus tetrazona | reverse complement strand
TTCTTCTTCTGAATCATATTCTGCTGCAGTCAGAATAGCAGAAAAAAATAGAATGCCAAAAATAGAATGTTTTTTATATATAAAAAACAAGCAATCCCAGCCCACATATAAAAAGTAAATGTATATATAACATATATAAACATATGTATTATAAGTTAGTTAATTCAGTATGCATATATTATGTTTACTGCATTACTTATTATGTACATTTAGTTTAGTTTTATATTTTACATAAGTGTGCGTATTAGAAAAGAAAAATGGGTTTGGTAGTTATTAATCAGACCTTTAGGTAATACCTGTAACCACACTTTTTAAATCTAATCATAACCATCTAATCTTATTTGCATGTAGCACAACAAAACACTTTCTTGTTTTTTTGCATTTTCAGAAGGAAAAAACAGTAAATTCCAAATAATTCACTGCCGTAACCAAATTCTAACTCTATAGTAAGTACTGTAGACATTGTTAAATATCACTCAGTATGCACTCAGTAAATACACTTTAATAATTGCACCCTTACATACCCTCATACACTTACTTAAATACAGGTCATTCATTAGTAATAACATATGGAATTACACTGTAATATGAACATTTTGACCTAAAATATGATGAATGCATCTTACTGCAGTAGTACTCTAAATACATACTTTACGTCACATACTATATATAAAGACATAGTATATACACACCAAAACTTCAGTTGTATATTTTTATTGGTTTTTATCACACAAGTAAGTGTTCAGATTAGCTTGAAGGCTCAGGGTGCCTTACAGCAGTATGTTAAATATTCATGATACTAACCACACAAAAAGCAACCCAGGCCACCACTGGCGATGCCACTGTGGTCTTTAGAGGAATGTCAATCCACAAACAAGACCTCCCAAAAAAACTCTGCTCCAGGCTTCAATCTCAGTCTCTCTCTCTCTCCCCACAATCTCTCCATTTCTCTCTGCCACACATCCTAAGGCTCGCCCAGGCCCAGCTCTTGGGGAGCTGCTCCAGCCTGCTTAAGCCAACGCCAGCTTGCATTATTATCATATTTCATCAATTATGTAAGCGATGTCCTGCTGAGTGTGCCTGCAACAGAGCACCATCAGGTCCCGCCCCTAGCATGCAAATGAGCTTGCCTGCAGGCGTGAACTGACCTCCGCCTCTCCCGTCTCCCAGGAAAGCTTACCGTGATTCGCTCTCCTGCGTGTCAAGCAGCCCAGAACCCTGGACCCAGGAAACCTCGAGCAGCAAGCCCCATGGGCCAGCTCTGCCCGATGTTTGTATACCCGCAAATGTTTCTGAGCGAGTTGTTCATCTTTGCAGTGTTTTGAAAATTTAAATTTCTTGACATGAACTTGATCCAGTAGTCAGCGAGCCAAGGCCATTGCATAGCCTCTCTACAAATTTTATGAGCTTGAGGAGGAGTGTGTTTAACAAATATTTATTTTTATGAGGGAGGACTGGAGTAGGTTCTATAGAGCTATGATTTTCGACTGGTTCTGCTGGAGGAATCTGATTTTACACTGGACACTGAGTGCTGACTGAATACAAAAACCAACAATATTCATTTTATAAAAGTAAAAATGTTTGTTAAAACATTAAAATCTGATATTAATTGAAATGTTATTTATTTTTGCCATCAATAATTCACTACATAAAAAAACTGTGTTGCAGCAAATACTGTAGAATTCAATTTGATGCATTTGTTTCTGTTCAAAGAAATCTGCAAATCATTTTTGGCTCTCATACCACCAGTTCTTTGAATCCCGATTATAGGCCATATAGTTAAGTTCATTTCTTATGGAACCACTTTTAATCTAATTTAAACAGTTTGCTTTACTTTTCTGCAAGGTGCCCTTATATTTCTTCATATTATCTAAATTCACACAATTTTTAATCACCTTGAGCACAATAAGAACCGAATTTCAATTCTTTTTATTCTCTCTTTCACAAGTTGTCACCACAAATGTTACTCAATGATAACTCTTATCATTTTGCGAGAAATAGCTCTTTGTCTATAATCGGCAAGCCTACTCGGTTTTCAATGTCAGAGCCAAGGACATGCACTGGCCTCCAGGACTGAATGGAAACTCAATGAGTTTGAGCTACACATATCTGAGCTTCATTAAGCAGAAACTATAGAGCACTGAAAGGAAGAGAAGAGTCAGGACTTTCACTCAATGGAATCTCATATCTGCCTAATCCGTTCCCTCTCTGCTGTTTTACTGATATATATCTAGTCTAGATAAGATGACTGATGCTGCTGAGCAGTTCTCCCCAATAATTGAATAAATTAACAAATGAATAATTTAAAATTTTAAGATCCTCAACTAAAGTTTTTGCTCGGGGAAATAATGTTTGTGTATTCATAGCTGGATCAATGTGTCTATATGATGGGCTTTTAAATAATAGATGGTCTGAGCGTTTGCATGATTTCATTTATTTATTTACTTTTGGACCTCTGGTCATGCAATTTTGCGTTCAAATGGATTCTAGTTTTAGTCAGTTGTAACCACGTTGTACAGCTTTGCGAGATTTAGAATAGCACATGAGTCACTGACCACTTGTATTACTTGTTATAATATCAATTTTAAACTTTAAAACCAATTTTAAAACTTTAAAACCAATAGTGTATCTTCATTTAATATTCTAGGGATTTTTGTCATGAGAGAAAAATCGATAATTCTGACCCGTTTCATGTATTTTTGGCTATTGCTACAAATGTAGTCGTGCAGCTTAAGGCTGGTTTTGTGGTCCAGGGTCACAAAAAGAAAAAGAATGACGAGGGGACAGGACAAGGGGAAGGACATCAGAAATTTATTTTAGGCTTTTAAGTCTTCTTATGGACATTAACGTTTGACAGATAGACAGCAAACAGACAGCAAACAGACAGAAAGGCAGGCAGACAGACAGACAGACAGGTAGTCAGAAAGGGAGATAGACAGCAAACAGACAGTAGACAGACAGGCAGGCAGGCAGACAGACAGACAGACAGGGAGTCAGAAAGGGAGACAGACAGTAGACAGACAGGCAGGCAGGTAGACAGACAGATAGGCAGGCAGACAGACAGGTAGTCAGAAAGGAGACAGCAAACAGACAGTAGAAAGACAGGCAGGCAGGCAGACAGACAGACAGACAGGGAGTCAGAAAGGGAGACAGACAGTAGACAGACAGGCAGGCAGGTAGACAGACAGGTAGTCAGAAAGGGAAATAGCAAACAGACAGTAGACAGACAGGTAGGCAGACAGACAGACACACAGCAAACACAGACAGACAGAATGGCAGACAGACGACAGACAGATAGACAGGCAGACAGACAGGCAGACAGATAGACAGGCAGACAGATAGACAGACAGATAGACAGCAAACACAGACAGACAGAAAGGCAGACAGGCGACAGATAGACAATAAGCCAGACAGGTAGTCAGAAGGGAGATAGACAGACAGATAGTAGACAGACAGGCAGACAGACAGGTAGACAGTAGACAGGCAGGCAGCAGACAGACAAACAGACAGACAGACAGCAGACACAGACAGACAGTAAATAGATATAGCTTTCTGATTTTTGAGTCTGTCCTCCAACAAAAAGTGACTCTATAGGTTATTTGCGCAAAGGACCTTTACTTACGACCTACATTTACGCTTTAAAGTTAAGCGCCCTCTAGCAGGCATAATAAATGACAGTGTCGGTTGCGTCTTCCATCATGAAAATCCTAATTTTTAGCACATACACATCTTATGAGCATATATCTCCTCTGGGATTGAATCCATGATCAGATTATTACATATAAATGTATATAACACAATGCGCTACCAAATAGGATACACTAAACCCCCGAATTACAACACAGATAAAAGAGTACAAAACATTAATATGAAAATGTCCTGTTGATGATGGGGCACAATTGTAGCATATGTTTTGATGGGTCATATTTTTTAGAGATTTTGACAAACAACCTATACAAGCGCATTGGTCGGAGGACAGGTTGCGATTTTTACAGATTACTTATTTCGTAGGCCTAGTTTTTTTTTACAAATTGTTAGTTAAACTCTTGACTCCTTAATACGGAACTCAGCAAATATCCATTTTATTTTTTCCGAGTATGTCACTTTTCGGTTTGAACTGTCACAGAGCACAAAGAACAACAAGTTTATACCGAGGGTGCCGCCGGAACCAGACTGAGGCTAATTGCTTTCATAGTGAGAAATGACCCTGGTGACGTTTGATATTTGCACTGCAGTCAGGCTGAGCTGTCAGATGAAGACAGCTCTATCAGAGTGACAGTTATCTATGCAAAACAAAACAGGTGATTTTCCTTCCTCTGTCACTTCACTGTTATGCATGACAGACAGTTATTCAGATATCAGCGCAACAGAAGAACAGAGCTGCTAGGCTCTTCTCTCTCAGAAGGGAAGATTCTCTGGCTGTCTGATAGCTTGAAATAACTCCAAATTACAGCTAACTTTTGTAAACACCACATTGCCGCTTCTCTTATATTCTTAGAATGTTTAATTTATTGATAGTAGCAGGTATTTTGAGTATAATTTCTCATGCAGATATAAGTTCCTTCTCTTTGTAGAATAAAAAAGCAAGCGCAATACGTAATCATTTACAGCCAGGTCTTTTTTGAAAATTACGTTGTTGTTTTTTTTCCTTTTCTTGATGGAAAATTCCAGGCTAAATTCAGTTTAATCTCTCTAGAAAGCACGGCGTGCTATTGATTCGAGAGAAATCCCTCAAATGAAAAAACATGTTTACAATAATTCGCATTTACAATGGATAGCTAGCGGGGAACCGTACAGCATACGTGCTGAAAAACACACACTGAAATTATTTTACGATTCCAAAGCAACCAGGGTTGTAATATTCTAAAAAAAGCGAAAAAAAAAAAAAACGAATTAAGCACGATTCCTTAAAAAATGGAGTAAAAGAGTTTGTGACAAAGATGTTAGCAAGGTTCACGTTGTCAATGCAGTGATTGTTTTGTCCTGGCCATGGCATGTTGATAAATGCGCTATAAAAGTACACATATTGATTGTAGCTATCAAAAGCTCCCTGTCCCAAAACTCAAAGATAGCACAATTAAATTTGTCGGTGCATCCCTATTGAAATCAATGCTAGCTGGGCTTTGATGGAGCCTGAGCTATGTTGAGAAGATCTGGAGGAAATGGGCACTGAAGGTGATTGTGACTGCCATTTTGGCCTTAACAATCCAAATCCTGCTCCCCACCCCGCTCTCTCTTGCTTTATTGAAGGTAACTATGTCTGTCAGTTTGGTTCTATCTCGAGCCTGTCAGCGGCTAGAGAACTCTCTGCCTTCCACTGACAGCCCAACCTGACTCACTCTGATCAATATAGAGAAACAGTGCTACTCTTCCATTATGTCCTTTTGTGGAAAGAGACAAAGAGAGAAGGTTGGATAGAAAAAGGAAATGACGGGAAGACCTAACCATGAGATGTTTAGAATAGGATTTATATAGACTTGATATTAAAATTGACAGTTGTGCAGATAATGCTGGGGTTTGGTTTGATTTTGGCTGCATTTATAGGCTGTCAAGCACGAGGAATCTAGAGGACGGATATCTATTCTGGAGGGTTTGTCTGCCAAACCGACCAGTAACATTTGACACGGTACAGCTAGTTTAAAAAAAGGACGACTGTGGACGGTTCCAATGGGTGAGTTGCATCGTTGCTTGTAAATAGCTTATGGATTAGACATTTGCTCGCTAATTTCTTTTAACCGTCTGTGCTGATTCATAAGTTTATTAAAAACTGTCAACTTTGAAATATGATTAGCAGAAATACATTTAAATGTATTCATTTAGCAGACGGTTTTATCCAAAGCGACATACAATTGAGAAATGCAATAAAGCGATTCATTATGAAGAGGCAAATAAACACAAAGCCTAGCAGTAAAGTAACTACTAACTAGGAAAGAAAGCAAAGTTTTTTGTTTTTTTGATGATGGAATGGCTTTGAAGACTGTAACACCGCCTGTTAGTGACCTTAATGTACACAGCTTAAAAAAGATTATTTCGAGTATTTAAAAAAAAACGTTGCCAGCAAAACAGTGTTACAATCATCCATAGCAAATTCATCAATCTTAAATTATATCACTTCAAGTGTTCAAGTGTTAAATGACTAAGAATGTGTTTAGTGGCTAAATACATTTCTAGTAGTTCCTTTTTTATATATATAATAAAAGGGAGTAACATAACAAAATAATGGCGTGAGTTCGACATGACTTACGGTGTTTTCTAGCTTTACTGACTTAAAATTGTAGTTTACTACACTTTGGTTTTTATGGCTTCTGCTTTTTTAGCAGAAGTAAAGATGATATTAATAAATGCTGGCATTTAATTTATACTTTTTGCACTTAAAAGTGACAACTAATATTTTGAAGGAACGCACCCTCAAAAAAAAAAAAACACTTGTGGCTTCAAATTAAATGTTAATTTGTGTCATCTCAATAAAAAGGTTCTTGTCCAGTTGGCTATATATTTGCAACGCTCCCTCTGCATATACTGAGTGCAATAACACAAAAGATCACGGCTTGGATGAGTGCACCGAGCCCTATGTGATTTCCAAGTTTGGGACAAGCAGCCCCCAACCCCCCTACAATCCCTTTGGCTTTTGCGTTGAAAAGAACACAACAGGCATTGTTCAGAGGATGACAGTCCTCTGTCATTGTTCTCTTTGTCAAAAATCATTATGTAGAACGACAAACAGGTGTTCAGTAGCTTGCAAAGGTCAGTGTCAAATTCATGAGCTCCAGCATCCAACAATCCCATCAACCGTGCTTTGGCGCATTCGGAAGAAAAGGGAGGAATTTTACTCAGTAAACGAGTAGAAATCAAGATAAACATAGTGACGGTTTGTCAGGTTTAGAGTAATTAAAAAATATCCATTCTGACCTTTTATAACACTTTGTATTTAAAAGTCTCAATAAAAAAAAATAAACTTGTCAGAGGGCCCTTCACTTTTTAAATTAGGTTTTCCAGCATGTCTATAAATATTTGAAACAGGTGACAGAGAACTGTCAAAAACTGCAGTGAGTTTGACTGAATCTCATCAAGGGGAGGGATTTTTCTGGATTTTTGTTTTGTGATATAGAAATTGATGTGGCAGATTGTGAAATTGAGACCAAGAGTGTAATGTAAATACACCCAAGTCCAATGGGTCAATATGGCGTGATGAGATTTCTTAGCTCCCTGAGTGAACACACACAAACCACCCTCACCAACCCACACACACACACACACACACGCACACAGACACACTCACACAGGCACTCATCATCTTCCAGACAATCTCAGCTGGCACTTGCACTTGACATTTTTTGGTGGTGAAAGGCCAGTCTAGTTTTTGACAGACACCGCTATTGCATTAGTCTGACATTCAGCTGGTGGATATCAGCGCAAATCAAAATGTGCACTGGAATTAGTGCAGAATTATTGGCTTGTTTGCTATGTGTGCTATAATGAAATATGAGAATTCATGTGTTTCTTTATGATTATTTTTTTATTTTTATAACTGAGCCGATAATATAAGAAAGCGATTATAATTAGTTAGACAGAAATGGTTTATAAAAGCTTTGGTTGGCAAAAAGAAAGTTCCGCTGTTTCTGTTAAAGACGTAGAAGAATGTTTTTTTTGTTTTATTTACACCATGATGGATAAACTTCACATTTACAGGTTTAACATGTAATTAGCTTGAAACATTTAACTAGAATGTTACGCTTGCATGTTATTTACAAATAAATCAAAATGTATCACAGCTTAAATGCATTGCCTCTTAAACGCAATTATACAAGTACATGCTTTAAATGTAATTTCATAATTATTTTTAATGAAATATGGATAAAGCGCTCTGCCAAATTTATGGTAAAACAAAACATATTTTTCTTGTAATGTCTATTGAGACCTGCATGTCGTGTATTTAAATACATTTTAACTGCACATACGTATAATGATTAAACTACAATGTAATACATTCAAAATACGGTCACTTTAAAGCTTATTTAACCACAATGATTTAAAAGATACTTAAAATTTAATTTTTAATTTGACATTATTGCAAAGTTTTCGTTCTTGAAAAGTTACCTATAGTCAGTAGAATGTCTGTTGGTAGATCATCACAATAAAGAGTTAGCATATAATAATCAGACAGTCTACTTATACTCTAATGAAAGTTAGTTGACCTATAGGTGCAAAGTTATTGTGAACAGAATATTCAAAAGGGACCATCAAAATAAATTGTTGCCCATACGCTCACTATGGGAAGGTTTAGGATTGATTCAGGGTTACTTGTATGCAATTTAGCTTAATGTATTTTTTTTTATATGACTAAGCACATGTAACATGTTTAAGATACATTTTGAAGTACTCTATAAAGCGCACAAACCAATACGATTAGGCACACTTCTTTTTTCACAAGGACAAGAGAAACACATTCATGAAAGCAAACCCGTTGTGGAAGATATTTTAAGAAACGTCTCAGTGTTTTAGTCCATACAATAGCAGTCGATGTCACCAAAACCAACATTCTTCAAAACATCTTCTTCACGTGCTCTGAAGAAGAACACACGAGGGTGAGCAAATAACGACAGGGTTCTCATTTACGGGTGAGGCGCAGTTGGCTCAATTTCCCGAGTTCCTGGCACTTTGGGGCACATTGGTGTTCGCCGTTTTGAAAACTCTTATCAGTAGCAGGCAGGTCGAGCTGCCCCGGTGACAGAACAGCCCATTAGAGCCCTAAAACATTGAAGGAGGATACTAGCATCACCTTGGTTCCCTAGGGGCTGTAAATACTAGTGGAGCGGAGCAGACACACAGAGACAGCCCCGTCATTCAATCCTAATGCTTGCACCTTCACTGTGTACCCTAATGTGATTCTAAACACATCTAAATGACATTTCCTCTCACTGAGATAGTGTCGATGGCTCTATTAGAAGTTGATAATGGCAGATATAAGTGCTGCAGGAGAGGATATGGAAGATCCGTATCTTAAGTGGCTCTCTTTCTTTCATGTCTCGCTCCATCACTGCAAGGTTCCGGAGCTCACTCTAACACACAAGCAATGTGTCTAAGGTGATATGCGGCCAAAACATCCACAGAGTTCATATGTGTGAGTCAACACACGTAATTAGGCAAGTGGACATGTGTGATACGCCAAAGCAATCATGCAACGGAAAATAGAAATATAACACCACGAGACGCGAGGGCTAGAAGTAGACGGGCCTTATTTAACAGTTCTATCTCGGTCATTTAATGCATTTTCTATGTTTTGTATTGGAAAAAATAGACATTCAATTTTTGGATTATTACTGTTATGCTCACTAACATGCTTAATAAACAGAGTTATCAGGAGTTGGCATGCTTTTCTAAGAAATGCCTCAATAACACAGTGCTTAGCCTCCGATCCAGAACTCCTGCATAATATTAGTTTCTGGCCTCCAAAATATTGGAAGACAGTAAATAATAACAGCTTCTGAGCAGCAGTGATGTTTTACTGCTTAATGGGACTTTCCATTTAGAGGATTTTTCTTTTCAAGCTATCTGACACTGACATGGAATTCTGGTTTGGAGTCTTTCATTTTTTTTACAGCATAAGTCACCAACCCTTTTTAAACAGAACCATTCAATTATTTGCTGTAATAAATAGGCCTGGCAGTTTTGCTCGGCATAACAATATTTGCAGGCACGGGAATTTGCACGCTTCTGTGCTAAAGTTAACAATATGGAAATGTCTTTGAGCTTACCTGCCAGACTTCTCAGAAACACATTACTTGCAAATTGATAGCAGTGCTGAAAACAGCTGATTAGAAACAGGTAGACGGCTGCTGGATCAAGCGTGATCCCCTAAAGACATTAGTTGTGCTCAAAATAGCTGTATGGTACATTTGCAGATGAATAACCTATGCATAAACCTAAACACTTCCATATCAATGATCATTCGTTTATGACCTGAGCACTTTACATGCATGTTACTTCACATTTTTTGTATGAAAATTAAATGTCTTTATTATTTGCACATGACCATCTTTTTTATGTATTCAAACATTTAATTGGCTCATGATCTTATTATATACATATTTTGAATTTGATTTGATTTATATATATATATATATATATATATATATATATATATATATATATATATATATATATATATATATATATATAGGCATTACAATGTAGTAGTAGTAGTAATAATAATAATAATAATATTATTATTATTATTACAACCATTTCAACTTTAAAATGTTAATACATTGAGAATGATTAGGCAGTGTTACAATTTGTAATAATAATAATAACTGAAACTGTATTTAAACTTGTCAGTACTTTAAGAAGTATTAAACACAGTAGTTGCCCATATTTGTTTTGTGTACAATTTGTTTGTGATAATAAAATTATTATTATTATTATTATTATTATTATCTTCACCAATAGTAATATTAATTAAATCTGTATTTCAGCTTTAAAATGTTGATTGTAGATGTAGAATGATTAGGCAAAGTGTTAAGATTTGTAATAATAATAATAATAATAATAATAACAGTAATAATAGTAATTATTATTTTCTATTGTTGTTTTTATTTTTGTTTATGAATTATTAAATAAGAATAAGATTGTGTTTTAATATGCAAGCTTTTTGCATGGGCTTTTAACAAACATTAAAACATACACCCCTAACACGTTTGGTTTGCCAGTGTCAACAATATTCCTTTTTTCGGACTGCATATCATTAATAATTAAAACAAAGTTGAAGAGTATTTTTTTTGTTGTTTGTTTTTCTCCGAATCACAATTGAACTCGTCCGACTGCACTTGCAGTCAGATGTAGAACATGGCCACATCCCCAGATCCCCCTTGATTAAAAATCTACTGCCAAGCGCAAGTCTGTTCCGCAAGAGTCAAAACACTTCCTTCACCCTGTTCTTTAGGGCGGGATTTGACTGAAACCGAAGCCTAATTAACGTGAACGACTGAAACAAACTGGCATATAGTGTGCGTCCCCAGCGGTGGAAGAGAGGTAAACATATGAAAGATTTCCAGATTTATCACATCCGCTGCCACGGATAATCACTTCTGAGGAAGTAAAGAAACACTCGCAAGAATTGTATTTACACATCTACTTTCAATTTGGTATTCAGGTACCAGTTCACGAGGCTGGTGGAATTCCGGGGATGCAGCTTCGGCTAGTTCGCATGCAGCCAGGGCTTCTCGTCCACGCAGCGTATCGACTGAACCGACAGGAAAAGAGAGAAAGAGAGAGAAAGGGAGGGCGAAAGCTGCTGAAAAATTCATGCCTCTGCCAGCTCTGTCTATTCGCTGCTCAGCAGGGGCCCGCCTTTGATACTTCACACTTGCGGAAAAAAAAATGCAAATGATTTTTTCGCTGCATAACACAGAGAGAATGTATCCCCAGTAAGTTATAGGAATATCCTGCCAAAACATAATGAAATTTAACCACCGTTTGCGAGTTTTCTTTTTCAGGTTCTCCTAGGTGTGTGTGTGTGCGCGCGCGTGAATCTAACCTTTCGCCACATTCTGAAATATCCCTTACCGTCTTTTGTTTTCAGCCGAAATACGCCGATCGCACCACATACTGCGCGCCGCACGACCCGTACTTCTCAATCTAGCCGAAACGTCTACATCAACAGTAACTCTCTGCCTTTTTTTTTTTTTTTGTTTTGGTTACGAAATCGAATTCTATTCAAATACCAATTACAACCGCCAAACATATTAAGGACGTGCTTGAGTTTGCAGAGAGGGATGATGGGTAATATATGAAAGGAGGTAAATGTGGTCTTGTTGTGGGGAGCTGAAGGGGAAATATTGGCTTTGACAGGTAGCACAGCAGGGGGGCCGCCGTACTAAGACTGGGATCTATTTTCTCACCCCGGCTCGGTTTCAGGAATGCTGATTAGATATGCTCTCTCTGTGTCAGGGAGTAATCCACCAACGCAACCACAGACCAGACCTGCTCCCCATCTCCCACGACTACCTCCGCCATTTTTATACCTCGCCCCGGCTTTGTTTTTGTGGGGTTTAATCGCATCCGGCTTGATTATCGCTCTTTCTCGTTGATGTTTGGCAGTGCATGAGCTTAAATGATTGCGGTGTGAGACGGTTTTATTTATTGTCGCGTAGGAAGCTTGTTTGGGTTCGGATGGGGAAGAAGATGCTGGGATGCGGGGTGGGGTGCAACGGCGTCTGGAGGTGCGTGCGTGCGTGTGTGTAATAATGTCTTCGCCTTTGTGGGTGCCCACATCAGCCAATTATGAGGCGACATCTGGTTTAGCTGACAAGTGACTGCGGAGGAGGGCGGAAAGTGTGTGTTTGTGTTTGTGTGTGTTGTTCTGGCAGCAGGGAGGCGTTTAGGAGAATACATTTGAGCTCCGAATGCTCAGCGGGACAGGGGCTGGGCAAAGGGCGGTGTCAACAACATATATTTTATAGTATATGAATCTATAATTAATAGGCACATATGAACACCATACAAAACCCAGAGAAATATTAAACACCTGTGTGTGCAAAACCGTCTCGCAGAATGTTTTAATAACATAAAGTGAATAATGTATAATGAACGCCGTCAATCAAAACTTTTATTTTGCTCCTCGTTCTCACGCAGCGTTCACTTTCTCTTCTGTGGTATAGGGCTGGAAACAACTCCGGCGTTTGTTTGAAATTATAAATAAATTTACGAAGCACCTGTTTTGCCAAAAAAAAAAAAAAAAACACGGCAAAAATGCAGTCAAATAATAGAAAAGATCACATTAAATTGGTACGTTTATGATGCCGCTCGCGTGGAACTTTGGCACGGTATGGAAGGTGGTCGTTTGGCCTGACAGACTGCAGTTTTTCAGCGTGATTGTAACGTTCTGAGAAGGTCCCCAGTATCAGGCTGGCGTAAATGAGGCAGCTGACATGGATTACCTGCGGCGATGTGGATCATACTGAGCTGGGTGAAATACATTAGCACTGTGAAATGGGCCCCAGCCGAGGGCCCTGACTTCTACACAGGCGCATTACTGACACTCAAATTAGAGGCATTCACGGGAATGTTTTATTTGTACAATAAACAACAAAAAAAAATCGATGCTTTGGGATTGGTGTGAATTGATTGTTTTAGTAGACATAATAAGGCGTCTTTTGTTTGCATATGTGTTAAATTTTCCAAAATGTAGACATTTTAATTCGTATAGTTAAGTAATACAATTTCATACAATTAGTAATGCAATATTTTTTATATATATTATTATTATTATTATGTTGTTGGCTCCTCATTTATATATGTGACCCTGGACCACAAAACCAGCCCCAATTAACACTGCTATATTAGTAGCAATGGCCAAAAATACATTGTATGGGTCATAATGGGACTTTTCTTTTATGCCAAAAATCATTAGAATACTTAGTAAACATCGCCCTAAAGGTATTTAAGTTTGAGTAGTAATATGTATTGCTCAGGACTTCAAAGGTTGTTTTTTGCGCCCACAGATTCTAGATTTTCAAATAGTTTTATCTTTTATCTCAAATATTGTCATATCCTAACATCAATTCATCCGTACGTCAATGGAAAGCTTTTTCAATGTTTAGATGAATATTACGATTGGATTTGTATTTTTTTATTGTGCATTCTAGTTAATCTTAATCAAAATTACAGTAGGTTTGATTATGAGAGAGAGAGAGAGAGAAAGAGAGAGAGAGAGAGAGAGAGAGAGAGAGAGAGAGAGAAATCAAAATACTAGCTAACTAAAATAAAACAATAAAAACATGATAATAATAAAAAAGCATTTATTTAAAAAGTATATATGTGTGTGTGCATGTATATATATATATATATATATATATATATATATATATATATATATATATATATATATATATATATATATAATATTATAGATATTAGTATGTTTATGTAAGAAATAGTATTGCAAATGATATATTTAAGTCTTTAATCTCTTTTTACATTTCACAATAAAAAATACAATACGGAAAAATAAACCACGAAACCAACAAAAATACGTAGCTATTTAATACAAAATAGTTTTGATGTTTGAGACACACAAAACGTACATTCTGGCATTACAAACTTGGTCTACTATTTACAAATGTACACATTTACAGATATGTAATATTGAATAGTGTCATCAGTCTTTGCGACTGCATAGTCGAGCTAAGTAAAAGTGTCTTGCAAACACGTGATCAGGAGCCAGAATCGTTCGCTGAATGGGGTATAACCACTTTGACTGAACTAAGCCTCAGATCACCCGTCTTCATGGTCAGTTTGTGGTCAAAATGGATTTCTTTTTTTTTTTTGTTTTGTTTTTGTTTGCTCTTCATACAAACGGAAGCATTGATTATATCTGGCAGTTCCAAGGCTGAGCAGATGTAAACTGATCACGGGCATTTCGCGGCGCCTGTTCCCCTGGTGCTCTGCTACTCTTCGGACTCCGATTGAAATGTTTGCATGTATGTTGTTCTCATACAGAGGTGAGAGGATTTGCCTGTGTCTCCGAGTGGTTTGGTAAATCCGGCCCCGGTCCTAGACACCGAAATAATTAATCCCTTCGGTGTTGGCTCCTCGTTCACCCTTTCAATGATTCTCCGAGCGGCTTACCACCGCGTCAGAGTCTGGGTGAAGAGGAAAGGAAATAAAAGGAAGCAGGGAGAATCATCAGGGATGAGAACGTCTTAATGCAGACCCACCATCCCCCTCTTCCTTCAAACACGCTCCCTTCTTGCTCCAGAGACCATGAAAGACCCTTCATTCATGATTTAAAAAAAAGATAATTCAGCCGGTTTAATTTCCTTTTTCAATTTTGCTTCAAGGATTTTACACTGGCACGATAACCATTTCCATGGCTGAAAAGTGCAAAAGGAGAGATCTGATTTTCATCTACCTCTAGGACTCCATCTTGAATGTGACCATCCTCAGGAGTCATCATTAAGTTTGAGGTAACGGAGAGACTGAGTGTTAAAGGACACTTAGCTGCTTTTACTCCATCAATTCTTGATGAAAGACTTTCTTTTCCTGAGACTCGTTTGAAAAAGTTCCACTTTCAAATTGTTTTAGCAACATGCCTGATGCGGTCGCCGCCGAAGTTCCAGAGAGCTCTCGTTCTTCGCGCGTTTGATTGCGGCGGTGTCGCGGCTATCACAGCCCCCCTTTTAACCTTTAACCTTTCCCGACCCTTTGTCAATGGCGATAGCGCAAGCCCTTTGACTTGGAATTAAGGGATGAAACTCAAAGTGAATGGACGTTGTAGTGAGCTCCCGTGATGGATCACAATCACATAGAATATCTAATTGTTTCGAGCTTGTTTGGATGTCTAGTATATCATCATAATAGGATCTAGTATTTATTTAGTTTTATTTAGTCATTAGACTGAGCATAGTTGTTTTATGCAAGAAAAAAAGCAAAAAAGATTATCTAAAGAGAATCCTTTATAAAATATTTAGCTTTGTTTTATATATATATATATATATATATATATATCTTTTCTGTCTGATAACTCCTAGCACATAGTCATCTTTTTAAAGGCTTAAGATATCCTAATCTGATCTAGATCTTTTTAATACACAGAGACTCCACAGATCTGGTAATTAGAAAGTAATGCATGGTTTCAGCATCAGGGTTTAATATTGACTACTGTAATTTTGTAATATAAACAAATCCCACAGGTTAAAACAGTTCTGTTGATTTAAAGACTCATAACAGTCCTATTGACGGTCTTTGTTATGATCTCAGAAACAATCCCTGCATTATGAGGGTTATTTATCAGTATGCGGTCCCTTGAGCAAGAAGTATTCATAGACAACGCTGAAGACTTTCTTCTTAAAAATAAGAACAGCCCTTGTACCTCTGACTACCAATAATAGAATTTACTCAGAAGACATTTTTTTTGTTGTTGTTGCTATTATCAACTTTGAACAAGTACAAATATTATTAGTAAATACAAATTCAAATCTGGCTAATAGGTTAAAAAGAAGAAGAAAAAACATCTCATGAATATTTTTGTTTGCTTAATTACATGCTTCAATTCTTTTATTATTATTTTTTTAACAACACAAAAATGCACATCCAAATTCCAATATATATATATATATATATATATATATATATATATATATATATATATATATATATATATATATATTGAAACTAGAGAAGGATATATTTAACCTGAAAAACATAAGAATGATCAATTAATGATTTTTACAGCAGTGCTTGCGCACATCCTGACTTTGCCATTAGCTACAATTAAAGTACAAAGCAAAAGTATATGACAGTATATGACATTGAACTTTCAACCTTGCTACTCTCATGGAATCTGTCTCAGAATAAAGTACATGAGATAAACACGAACTCTGTCTATAGTCCTCTCAAATGAATATTTAAAACTTCAAATTTAATGCTGTCACGTGATAGAAAAATATTTGTAAATGTAATATAATAAAAACAATAATAATAATATATATATATATATATATATATATATATATATATATGTATTATATTGACTACATAATGTTTACGATATATTACATATGTCCTATTTTTCTTTTTTTTTACAGTTATAATAACTAGACCTTTTATTTCTGTTAAACTATCAAAGAAATTCATGCGTCTTAAGCGTGGCTGCCTACCAGCCCGAGCCTCACAGCACGTCTCCTCCTAAGATGACTTAATTACATTCTGTGGAACCGTGCATTTATCGAAAGCATAACCTTTACAACTGACTACATGGTGACCGCTGTGAACAACAATTAGTAAATAGAGGTTACTGAGGCGAACAGGCCACACGCAGGGCACTGAGCAACAGACATCTTATTCTTGCAGTGATTTTTTCACCTTGGAATTTTTGGCATGTACTTTTTATGAATTAAACTTATTTTAATCGAAATATTATATATAATAAGTAATACTGCATTTAAAAAAATACTGATTCATTTGATTTAATCAGATTTTTTTTGGGAGGGGTCGTAATATGCTCTTTTCCTGTATGGAGTATTTAAAGCGTCTATTCACCGAATAAACTATATTTTAATTAAATAGCTGGAGCCCGTTCACTGATATTGCCTGTAACAGACTGTATTAGTGGGGTAAAGCAACACAGCTGGGCAAGATGCTTTCATGGCATTTTCAGGTTTGTTTAGTCATAAATAAAAAATCAGATCAACAAAGTGAAAGCAAACCTTTGATGTAGAGAGCTGGCAGAAAGGATGGGGTGAACCAGCCATCAAATAATAGGTTTATGGTGACTGTGTTACATACATTATAATAGAAAATAGACGTTTGATTGGCCATTATCCTCATAAATTTAATTTAGTGATGTCAGTAATAGATTTATGTAATTAATTTCTAAATTTTGCTCTTTAGATAATAATATTTAATATTAAAGTACAATCAACGTCAAATTAAGATATCACAAATAAAACACTGACACATTACTGAAGAACTTTTTGTCAGTATTTTCTGCAAAATGCTGGTTTAGAGATTAATTCAGTTACAGATGAACCTTTCAGTAGGCCTACCATAGTTTGACAAATTCTATGTATTTGGTGCCCTCTTGCGAAACATTTGAATTATTACAGGGACATGGGTAGTGCAGGTCATTTGTGTCGTTTTTGTTAATAAAAAAAGAATAGTTTTCATATTTATATGCGCAGATGATCATTGACATCTAAATATCTAAAAAAAAAAAAAAACAAGTGTGACCAAAGAGGAGGATTTAATCATTCATATGCTTTCAAGTGAATAAAAATGCGTTTTAATTGTAAGGAAAGACACTGTTTTATGAAAAGAAACGCTTAATAATATTTCATGTTTTTCAGGGACGCGTGCATGTTTCATAAGGTCTCAAAGTTGTGTCACTTTTCGTCAACGCCGTCAGGCATTCATTAAAATGTAATAAAATAGCATAGCATCAACAGAAAAAACAAACAAACAAACAAAACAAAATGGCTACTACATGAACTCTGTTTGTTTCAGTATAACAAAATACTTAAATGTGACACTTGAAAAAAGGGCTTTATATACAGTAACATACTTACTGTTTGTAGCAATGGTCATTTATTAATCCAATGTTTTTAATATAACCAAAGTCAGGTATTTTGATCATATTTCATTATGATATTTTATATTTGTTGTGGAAATGTGAAAGTGCGGTCTGTCTGCTAATAAGCCAATGTGTTTTGAAATGGTGACACATCTTGACTGCTGTTGAAGATAAAGTTAAAAACACATTTTATTAAAAAAAGAGAAGTTAGCAGGTTGCATCGAAGCATAGATTAGTACATATAAGATTAATATATGCCGTTTAATTCGTCTGAATACAAGGTTTTATTTTTAGGTTTTGTCCCATTTGTCAGCGCTATCTCTTTTATAATGCAGGTTTGAGTGGCTTGTGCATATTATATTGATCATTCTGCCGCTGTTCAGAAACCTTTTTTAAAAATATATATCATAACGTCGTTAACAGTGGCATACAAGCCCTAAAAATAATTTTAAGTAAATTACTATTTTTATTATTTACTAAAAAAAAATAGGTTTGTGAGGATGATTATTGTATTTGCCGATGCATTTTGTGATGCTAGGATATAGTGTAATATTTTTATGAAATAGCCTAATATAGACCTACGTCACAGCAGGTCCTGTTCGCGAATAAATAGATTAATTATTTTAAAGTCTTTAATTATTTTTGATTTAATTTAATTATTTTCAATCAAAATTATTTTTGATTTGGTTCGCCATTTTTTGTTTTTATTTTTATTTTTTTCGTAAAAATACGTAATGTAAGTAGCCCCTCCTCCAGAACGAGCAAAAAGAGCACTCTGGTTTGAGTTAATATGCAATTTAAAAAAATGTATGAAACTAATACATAAACTAAACATCCAATACAGGCCTTTCATAGTTTGCACTATGAACAAACAACTGCATTACAGCTTAAAGACTGCATATAGGCCAAAAGTGAAAGCACAATAATCAGTTTCAATCAGCTACCGCGTCTGTTTTACTGAATAAATACGAGTATTTCATCCAGGAAACGGTTGGTTCCCGCCTCGGTTCAACGAGTCAGTGAAGCGATGCTTGAGAACCGCTCGAACCAGCCGTTCGATTATTATTATTATGATTGTGAACCGGTTCAACGAATTCGTTAAAAAGATCCGTTTCAAAAAGAACGATTCATTCACGAATCGCACATCCTTTTTTATAGGCTAACCCTTCACCATAGTAGGTTTCCTTTAGTTTAGGTGCAGGGATCACTTCTCGGTTTATTCCGGGAGTTCTTGTAATTCCGTTAGAATGGAGATCGACTCCGAGTCCCGCGCCGACAGCACCAGCACCATTACTGACAGAACCAGGAAGAGCTCAAATATAGAGAGTTTAGGTTTGTCTCACTCCAAGCTGGCTTACGATGGAAACTTTATTCGCTCTGCTTCTGGCGCGTTTATGGCTGGAGAAATCGTAAGTATAGCCGTAGCGTAGCCCGCTATTTAGAAAGCATGCTTTAGCTTACTTTTGCATTAAACATCGCCTTCGGATACATTGAAAGTAAACTAATTAAGATAGCTGGAGGCATCTTTACCTAGAAAAGGAAAAATGTGCAGTTTTCCACTTTCCATATCCCAGAGGAGGATGCGATGATGTGTCTAAAGCAAAAGTGAAACTTTTGTTCATTTATATTTTTCTGCACTGTTTATCAGCTTGAAAAAGAAAAAAAGTAATTAAAAAGAAACAATATAGGTCTAATTTAAAATAATTATGTGAAATAATTTTTAGTAGGCATAATAATTGCATGTTATTTAGAATTTTAATACATTAAATTTAAATGCTTTTAAATGCAATTTAAAAAAATAAAGTGCTTAAGAGTTTTTTTTGTTTGTTTGTTTAAAATGTTGGCCTACTGCTAATTGAATTAAAAGCATTTATTGTAACTAAAATATATTTCAGTTATAGACTACCATAAATGAATCTCTATTGAAGCATTATGTATTTGAATATATCTCTAATTACATATTTGTTATAAGAAACCTATAGAAAGTAAAACATTTACTTAATATTGTATAATAGTAGTATTAGATAACACATGCTTTAGTATGTTAGTCAACACGCAGAATAAGTGTACTTAAAACCAAAGAAAAAACGGATTTAAAGTATACTATAAAAAGTATAAAAATGCTATTTTTGAAACATGAAAGTTTATTCTCTTTAAGTACACTTTATATTTCATTTACACCATCACAAATAGTTTTTTTATATATATTTTTAAAATTGGAATTACAATGCAAGGGTACATTCAATACAAACACAAGAAATAGCGTGCAACCATACAGTACGTTGTTCATGAAGATAATTGCTCACTAAGGAAATAGAGGAAGAGGACCAACCAAAACAGTTGGGAAACAAACTCTTCCTTTCAGCTTGTATTGTTCTTCTTCCTTCCACCGCATGCTCTGAGTCAAATCTAAGCATTCCCTTTCCTGGTCTAATCTATAACTTGCTCTGTCTTCCAAACCCCAAAATATTTTTTCCTGTAATATCGTGAACACAGTGAGAAATTCTTTGCTGTTTATAACAGGAAGGGAGAGTGGGAAGACTCTGGAGAATAGTATGGTGTTAAGGAGTGGTGGCTAGGCCCAGTTCTGCTGTTTTGAGAACATAATTGTCATTGTTTTTATTTTGTTTATCAAAATGTGTTTTTACAGCTCAAGTATTTTTTTGGTCCTAAATTGTGAGTCGGTGAATGCATTCGTGCTTGTATCCAAAGCAACTTAAAACAGTTACGTGTTTTATCAGTTCATGCATTTCCTGTAGTATTCAAACCTGTAACAATGGCTTTGCTGGTATCACACTGTACTATTCGAGCTGCGGAATCTCATTCGATGCTCATTATCTACTTCCTTAGAGCTGGTTTTTGATCAGTTTCATTGTGGTTAATGAGTGCTGTTTTAGTCTGTTGAGTGTCTGTGCTCCATCTTCAACCTCAGGTGTTTGGGCTTCTGGTGTGGACTCTGATTGGTGGGACAGAGTACCTCCATGTTCCTGCACTGGTATGGGTAATGTTTGTGTCAGTGTTTTATTGGGCGCTTACTGTCATTCTCTTCCTCATATACCTGACTATGGCCCACACCAGGATTCCCCAGATCCATGGAAAATTTCGGTGAGTAGATTTTAATATATATTAATCAAGTGAATAACCCAAAAATATTTTCCATTAAACTAAATACCTGTTAATCCGCAGGGAATATGTTTTAATGGCAGTGCCTCTGTATTGTACCTGGCAGCGGCTGTGATTTGTGGCATATCTTTGAATGTGGCCATTAAGGGGCGCTACTACTTCATCAGCTGGGTTGCATCGACGGTATGAAAAGTTCAGCAAAGCTCTTTTCCTTATAGCACCTGGAAGCAATGTCTTTCCTTCCACAATTGATTATTTTCCTGGACTGAAAAAATGTACTTGACCTTAAGTAAACATTACTGTACTGTATTTTGTGTGTGCTGCGCGTCATGCATTTACAAAAACAACTTGTAGCAGTAGCCTATTATACTTTGAATAACAAATTCCTGTTCTTTTCCTTTTCAGATATTTGCCTCACTGGCTATGGTGTGTTATGCAGGAAACACGGTTGTGAATTTCAAATCGTGGAGAACAAAAAGTGAAGAGACATAAGGAAATGTTTTTAGTTTGTTTTTAGTCTGTTCGTTTTTACTATCCCTGGGGGATCATTTCTGCAAATTAAAATAATCACATAAAAGGTAATTTTGCTGTGGTTAAAATGCCAAAAATATGTGTAGCATCTGTCCTGTAAGTAAAACTTGAACTGTAAACTACGAAAGATTTAAAAGTTTTTATCTTCTTTTTAATGATTATTGTTGCAGAACAAAACAATCTTTTAAGCCCATGCTGTATCACTATGGTAAGCCTACTGTAATGATTTATATGCAGAGTTGTTGGATTCAGTTTGTTGGGAAGTTTTAGGATTTTATAATTTATCTTTGCTTGAATAAAAAGGGCAATTATTACGTAAAATCCATTTTACTTGATATTTGTGTACACACCTACCCTATAACGGTAAAAATGCACCTAATTCTTTTTTATATTCACTGTAAATCATAAACATAGTCTCAAAAAGAGTGCTGTCATTTCAATCATTTCAATCATTTTTATTTATATAGCGCTTTTAACAACACAGGTTGAATCAAAGCACTGTACAGTATAAGGTAGAAGAATACAATGACAGGGATGTAAAATGACGAGAGTGAACAATTTGTTATTAAATTCAGAGATGGTCTCTGTAGTCAATTCAACGATAGTCACTAGAAGTTAAGTGTCCCCAACAAAGCAAGCCAGAGGCGACAGCGGCAAGGAAACAAAACCCCATCCATACAGAATGGAGAAAAAAAACCTTGGGAGAAACCAGACTCAGTTGGGGTCAGTTCTCCTCTGAACGGACGCCCAGCACTTAACTTCCAGTTCAATTTTAAATGCAGCTGTGTCAGATAGTGTAAATGACTTAGTGTGTGTGTGTGTGTGTGCATCAGGATCTGGTGATCTGTCCACGGGGCACATATAGGTTTTCTGGTCTCTGATGAACATATTCTCTGTGTGCTGATCCGCCATCTAGTCTGGATAGAAACTGTGAAAACAGATTGAGAAAGAGACAGGACTAATATTAGCGTAGATGCCATTCTTTTTACGATGTCACAAGTACATCGTGTTTTAGGAGTAGTGTTCCCGGTTCCAGCGGATCTAATTAATGCAGCCTAAAAATCCTTTAACGGATTTGAATAATAAAAAGTATGTTGGGGTGTTATGTGTAGGCTAAGTTAAAAAGATGTGTCTTTAATCTGGATTTAAACATTTGTGATGTTTGTAAGCCCCTCCCACAAACAGTGATGGACCCAATTCGTTTAGAGCAAAGGGTTGCATGTTCTCAGTTCCGACTCTCGAGATCCACTTTCCTGCAGAGATTAGCTCTAACCATAACCAAAAACAAAATGTCAAGTTCACACTTTGGGATTTTTGCGAGATTTTTATAAATTGCAGACAAATGCCCAAAATCGGACGCAAATCAGTGCTCATTCATGAGATGGACAATCACACTGTGTGATTTGTCAAAGATGAAATCTGAATGTATCACAGACGCCTGCTAAATATTTGCCATGCTAAATAGCCAGAGCTGTCGATGAGTCACAATCACACTGTGTGAAATGTTTTCTAACTGAAAACCTCATCGCCGAAGACCTGCAGTCAATGAGAGACCAAGATACGGGGGAGAAGAAAGTTTGGGGATGAATTATTGACCAGAATATCAGCATTTTAAAAGATGTACAGAGGAGATTTCAATAGCTGGAAGATCTGGTTGGCCAGCCTCAAAGGGGGGTGTTGGTGCAGACCTCCTTGGTGGTGTATGTAAGAGACCAATGCTGTGTTGTCCGTGTGCAGCAACACATGGTGGCCCCTTAGGTCACAGAGAAAGTGCTTGAAACACAGCCAGCATCTCTAGGCGGTTGATGTGCCATGTGAGATGGCAGCCGTTCTACAGACCCCAGGCTGAGCAGCCACTCATAACCGCTCCCCAAGCGGTGAGGAAGGTACCCATTGTTAGCAATATGTGACTGGAAGAAGTCCCCAGCACCGGGCAATTTTGGTAGGCTTGGAAAGCAAACCTCTGGAACTTCTTGTCTTCAGGAACAATGGAAATGTGAAAGTATAGGTCTTTCAGATGTATAGTAACAAACCAGTCCTTGGACCTGGTATGAGACAAGACGAGTGTCAGCATCTTTAATTTAGCTGCCTGACTGACCAGTTAAGCTGATGCAGATCTAAAATAGGACCCAACCCCACGTTCTGCTTCAGAACGATGAAGTAGCTGCTGTAGAGTCTGGGCTCTCAGAGCCTGCCAGGGGCCTACCAGAGTGAGGAAAAAAAACTTTAATGGAGTTATCCTCCATTATATACGTATCCATGTATATTACTATTATCCTCATCCATCCTGGGGTACAGTGTTTCTTCCCTGAGACTTTAACAACTTTGTCAAGATTGGAGCAGTATGCAACTTAAAACCACTTAAAAATACAGACAGATATTAAAAATGAATAAACTTTTATGCTGTTTAAGCTGTTTTCATGATTTATGAAAAAAGGGAATTGCAGTATATAATGACCGGATTGATACCCTCCATCCCAGGCACTCTCTTTGGGGGGCAGGCTGCCATATACCACTGGCCAAAAAAACGTAAAAAGTAATTTTTATATCCAACTTCTCAACTGAGGTATAATATATTTTGTGGGTTAATATGTGGGTACAGGTATGTACACATATTGTGTCTGTATTCACTTTTTTTATGAGGAGTCCACATTGAAAACAATGCATGTTTTGTGTATTCTATATATATGTAAGTGGATGTATACTGGTTTTTGTATGTTTTATGCCAGTTTCAAATACAGGTAATGTCCAGGAAATGTGCATGAACAATAAATTAAGTATATGCAACTATTACAGAAGGTTCCAATGTTTTCACCCCCTGGCTTTTAATGCATCTACTTCTGGAACATCAATGAGCATTTGAACCTTCTGAAATAGTTGCATATGAGTCCCTCAATTGTCCTCAGTGTAAAAAGATCTCAAAATTAATGTCATTGTTGGAAAGGGTTCAAACACACAAAAATTTTAATAATAATAATAATAATTTGTGGGACCTTAATGATTTTTCTGAACAGTAACGTTCTGAACAATGTTTTCACCACAGGCTAGATTTAATGCATCTAGAATCTGGAACATGTAAACTTTTTATTGGGGTCCTTTTTATAAATTCAACTATTATTTTCTCTTGTGTACTACATGTAAACATCTTTTATGTGAAATATTTTGTTTTGGTCAGTACTAAATAAACAATAACATGCATTTTGTATGATCCCTTTCTATTTTGGTAAAACAATAAACATTTCGCAATTTCTGCAAGGTGCCTGCAAACTTTTGAGTTCAACTGTACTAGCTTTAAATAGATGGACTGCATAAATTACAAATTTATTATGCAGAATATTAGCAAAAATGCTCCAGCCCCGGAATGTTTAGTAAGTGTAGGCCACCAGGGGAGTGGGGAAGGGGGATAACCGCATTTTGGCTCAGCTCAAGGCAGCTGTGCCTAGTGTCAGTACACTCTTAAGACATTACAAACCCTGTCCAAGACAACAAAACCTTGTCTGTAGCTATAAAGGCTACAATTAGTTTGACTCTATAAGCCACATGCATCATTAAGAATAATGGTCGCAAATGATGTAAAACAAAACTCCTGGTACTGTTCTTGTACCAGGTTGAGAAAAATTATAGCTATTCCAGACAGTCCAATGCACAGAATAGACCTGTCATGTTCATGAAAGTGTACATGACATAGGCTTACGGCATACCTCAACAAAGAGCTGGAATCTACAATTCAGTACATCTTGAAAAAGAAGGCCAGAATTCATTATATTCTGAACATTCTAATCACTGACTTCCCAACTGGTGGAGGAGATCCATTCTCATGGAAAGGTTCCAGGGCTTCCCTTCTAAGAGACTATTCAAAATTGCCCTAAATTAATCTGTGAACAGCTGCTAAGATCAATGGCATCGGGAGAAAGGCATACAGTAACTGATCTGGCCAGATTCCTCTGCTTGTGAAAACCCGTGAGAGCACTGGTTCCCCTGACAGAGGTCTGTGGCGTGACAATATATCAGCTGCCACATTTTTCACTCCTGGGATGTGAATGGCTCGGATACTCACAAACCCAGGGATGACCCAGGTCAACAGCTCCTGTGATCCTTAAAAAGACTGGCTGGATTTGTGCCCCCTTTACGGTGATGTGATAAATCACTGATGTATTGTCTGACCTTGAGGAAATACCTGAACGGTGGCCGGCATGCATTGGAGGAGATGCAGAATACTGCTCACCCACTGTTCTCATGGCGAAGCTATCAATAATTGTGAGTCCAGGATCACACCTATGAACTTAACTGACTGAGTTGGAGAAGCTCTTGCCCAGTCAAGCCCAGCCAGGCAATATGGGAGAGCAGCAGTGTGATTTCCACAATTGCCTGCATTTGCATTCTTGGGGTATGAAACTGCTTCAGAATGTTTACGTTTAGCTGCTATTTATTTATGGTTTCGATGCTGCTATTGGACGCATCTCACCCAAAAGTCCTTACACCAAAACTATCCTTGAAGTGTTCCTCTCCCAAGACATAACTCTGCAATTCATGCAGGCATCCTCTGTGAGGCCTAATAATAATACGTCAATCCGCACACTCATCAGAGAATTCAAAATCTGCCATAGATACAGAGTGAGAGTGATTTCACCAAGTACAAGATGTTCTTAAATCAACATCCTTGTTGATCCTGGAACAACATTCCAAACAAACAGTCAGAGGGATAATTTTTCAGGAAATATCAGTTTTAGGTATAAATCTAGATTTTTGGACAGTAATGTTAATTTGGCAAAATCACGGCAACCCTCTCTAGCCACCAAATAAGCCAGGAAAATAAAAATGAATGAACCATGAGCATAAGTGTGCCAAACTCACCACACTGTATTCCAATTAATTCAACTGTGCAGTATTTTTTCGTTGACTCAATCTCTTACACATACTCAAATGCACAGAAAGAAAGAGAATTCTAGGCACTCCAGGCTTCTGTTGGCACTGCTCTGCGGGTGACCCAGACTCAGGTGTTGACGTTATGCTGATGGATTGTTGGAATCCTTTTTTAAGTTTTTATTTTTATTCGATTTGGAAGATGTGTGAAATTATGATGACCTCTATGCAAATCTTTCTGCTAATGCTGCTTGTTTAGGAGTTAAACCCCATATGTATTAACCTAGAACCCTGTCTAACACTTCAGAGCTGCTTTGTTTGATCTTCTTTATCAGTTTGGAACCTAGGTGTGCTGTTTCTAGCACCTGTAAAACCACATTTTTTCCATCTCAAAAACATATCTAAAATGCAACCTATACTCTCAACATCAAATGCAGAAATGTTAACCTTTTCAGTGATGAGTTTAAAATATTCTAGTGGTCCCCCTGTCACATTTGCACTGCAAGGAATTACGCAGGAGTCACGGAGTCAACAGTCGAGAGTCTTAATCATCAAACTGAAACACTGGGTACAGATCATAAAGAATGACTTACAAGGACCGACAACACACACAGAACTGGGGTATATAAACAAAGGGCAATCAAGGAAGAACTCAAGACACCTGGGAAACACAGCTGATAAAGATGAATATAATTAACCAAACAAAAACAGGAAAAAACAAACAAGGAAATACAGGAACAGGACGGGAAACAAGAAATAAAACAAAAACAAACTGATTTTGTTTATTTACTCCCTCCTCCCCCAGGTGCAACTTGCTCTATAAAACATCCAACAGAAGGGTAGGCAAATGGGGGCGCTCTTGCAGCATGGGCTCAGGAGGGTGCTCTTGAAGCTTGGAGACACTTGGGTGCTTGGGCGTCTATGAGGTACGGCAAAAGGAGTGCGATCTTGAAGACACAGGGGTGCTCAGCTAGCATGGAGACACTGTGGTGCTCTGCCAGCAAGGATAAATCCAACTATTAAACATTGGATAGATTTTAAAATCTTGTTAATTACTTATAAAGCCCTGAATGGTGTAGCTCCTCAATACTTGAGTGAGCTTTTATTACATTAAAGTCCTTCACATCTTCCGTTCTCAAAATTCTGGCCATTTGATAATACCTGGAATATAAAAATCGACTGTGGGTGGCAGATCCTTTTCTTATTTAGCACCCAAATTCTGGAACAATCTCCCTAACATTGTTGGGGAAGCAGACACACTCTATCAGTTTACATCTAGATTAAAGACCTATCTTTTGCACATAACACAGTAATAAGCTTGTATTATTCAAATTCATTAAAGTATTGTTAGGCTGCATTAACTAGATCAGCCAGAACCCGGTAATACTCACCATAACACACAATGTACTCAATACATCATAAAAAGATTGGCATCTACGCTAATATTAGTGTCTTTCTTTCTTATTCTGTTTCTCAGTTCGTTACCAGATCAGATGATGGATCAGTAACAAGAGATGACCTTCATCTTAGTTGGGGACACTTCATTTCTAGTGATTCTAGCAATTATCATCAATTTGATTACACAAACAGTCTCTGCATTTAATCTTATCATTATACATTACTATCACACAGACTTATTCTGTTGGACCATTCTGAGGCATGTCGACCTCATCTACTTCAAACAAAGTGCTTACAGTTGAGAGGGAAGACATGGGGTGTGCAACAGCATATGAGCAGGGGAGCGAATGGACCGCCGCATCCCTCAGTTGTTTTCGGAAATATACGGTCGCTGAGAGAAAAAATGGAAGAGCTTCACATCAATAGTAAAGTGTGTTTTGAATATGGTGAATCAAGCCTTGTGGTGTTCACAGAGACATGGCTACATGAAAATATTCTTGACTCATTAGTTGAATTGGAAGGACAGTCCCTTGTTCGTTTGGACAGAACAGAGGCAGCTGGAATAAGCAGAGGAAGAGGTATTTGCATTTACATCAGAGACGACTGGTTATCTGTTATCTAAATTTGTTATTTGTGCGATATAAGTCTCCCCAAGTGATAATGCTATGAGGGCCCTGCTCAAAATACTGACTGTGTTCAAAAAGCAACTGCAGGAGCAGCAGTTTTTATTCTTGGAGATTTTAACCGCTGCAAATTGAAACAGTATGTTCAGTGTGTAACACGTGATCAAAATATTTTAGATAAATGTCATTGCAGCATAAAGAAAACCAAAATTGCTGGATGAAAGCCACCATTGACAAATTCTGACAATAATATTTTTTATTTAACTCCAATGTATAAGCCTATTTATTTGTGTTCAGATCATAGCATAAAAAAGCTTAAGGGATGCTTTCTGTGTACAGATTGGGATATGTTTCACAGCTTGGATATTGCGACACTGTCACAGATTCTAAATCAAAATTTTTGTGTGGACAATGTGCTGGAAAAAAGCGTGTGGCTATTTATCCAAACAATAAGCCATATATTACTACAAGTTTTACTTCTACAAATTCTAAGTATGGGACACCTGCTTGCTTTCCGGTATCCCAGCTTTTTCCAGCCACTAGAATAGGTGCAGCCACCACAGCAGCCCAAAAAGGCCTTTGCCAATAGCAAATTTAATTTGAAGCTGCCTTTCTCTCCCATATACCATAACACTGCTCACTTCCACAGAAGCCACCTTTCCCTTCCATATGCCTCAGCATAGCTTGCTTTTGCAGAAGCCTCGCTCTCTCTAAAACGCTACAGCAGAGCACAACTCCACAGAAGCCACATTCTCTTCCAGACGACGCATCAGTTAATGCCCACACAGAAGCTTTCCTGTATTTCTCCTACCAAATACTTCTCAAGCCACTCTTTTCGTTTTGCAATCGCAACATCACCAGCCCAAAAGGGCTTCTCTAAGCAACAGATACAAATGTTAGGGACATGGTCATCAGAAGCTTTCCAAAGCTACGTCAGAACTAGACAGGTTTACATCAAAATAGCCAACCAGACACTAATTTGGTCTACATACCATCTAATGGGTTTAAAAAAATAAATAAAAATGAGCAAAACCCTTTCCACCGACTTCCTTCCAGCTGGGCTCCTATACTCAACACCCGCAAACAGGATCATCCATCCAATGCCGTGAGTCTTGATCTCCTGATGGATGTCACCAGATTCCTCCTTGTTAGGCATTCCAAATTCTTTTTACCCGCTAAAACTGACTCATCCAATGTCTGGATTCTACTTTGGGTACTTTGGGTTCGTGTCATTTCTGGGCCCAGACAGTATGCGGAAAGATTGTACTTTTGTATTTATATTTACACGAAAAATTATGCATTTATATTACCAGGCAGTTATAGAGAGCATAATTAGATAAGGAATTATGGTATGGTTTGGTAACCTTACAGTTCAGGTAAAGTCTAAGACTGCATTCTTGTCAAAAATAGCAATGAAGAATGTTGGGGAAAAAAAGAGTATTTGTCCCTTGAGTTACTATATGAACAGTCGGTTCTTAGGGAAGCACATAAACTTTTAGCTGACCCATGGCGTGTACTTTATATAGAGGAATATATTTCCACTGTGTGCGTATAGATATAATCAATTTAAAAGTCTTTTATTCCCATATCAGTTAAAATGTTAAATGAAGAATGACTAGGTGTGATGACTGACTGAATAGTTAGATGATGTGTAAATTGTGATTTTTATATTGGTATGAAAGAAGTGAATTTAATAGTGTAGGTTTCTGCCCACCACCTGTTCTCTATGGAAGAGATTACATGCAGCAGTAAAGTGCACTGGATCTATGTTGAACACAATGCCCTGGAATTCCTATTCAAAATCATTCTATGGTAAAAAAAAAAAAAAAAAAAAAAGGAAAAAAAGCAATGCTGTTGTAGTACTGCCACTTCCAGTGCCTCTTAGACTGACACTGCACATCTCAGAGTGACATTAACTATCAGACTGCCGAAGCCTCCCAGATTGACAGTGCCTTTGACACTACCATTGCCTTTCCAATGGGATTGTCTTAAAACAGCCAGTGCTTTTGTCTCTGCAACTGCTTTCTGGTACCAACTTTGAGACTGCTACCACCTTATGCATCTCTGCTATGGCCATGGTTTCTATATTGCCATTCTTTTGAAACTGGCAATGTACTGCAAAAATCTGCAAGATTGTTTACAAGGCTAAGATTGTACACTTAGCTTGAAGATTGCTGTGTTTCTCAGCAAACCTGAACCAAATGATGGCACAGCTATGTTGCAGTCTTGATTTTGGAATTTTTTTTCATTCACACAATAAATATGGAAATGTTTACCTCTTGCTTGGTTTGCATTACCATAGTTTTTACATTAGTATTAGTTTATATTTTATATGAATTCCTAAAGTCAGCTTGAAAGCTTGGGTCAAATGTATAACAATTATATTTTACATTTGAAAAATTAAGTAAATAATAAAGGCATGGGGAATGTTTTAATAAGGAAGTTTTATTGTGATCTTCATGTAACATTAATAAGTGTTTTAATTAAAAAATCAACTTCGACACATAAAGTTTAATAGTTAGCTTTAAAAAGAAGAAAAAATTAAAAAACAAAATCACAATATGTATATATTTTCTGTTGAGACTATGTCCATTTTGGAAAATCATTATTGTGTTAAAGAGGAAGCTCTTATTGTTAGGAATAAAACAAATTTAGTATATAACCAGTCTTCTTATAGCATTGTATTCATTAATGAATCAGTAAATTATTAATGAGAAGTCATTCTAATAATACAGACAACTTAAAAAGGCCCTAATTTCATCCATCATAAAGAGTTCAAGAAAATACATGAGTAGGCTGCTACTTAACATACACACAGTGTGCAGCCTGTAAGATATTTTTGACTTTATATAGTGGAATTTTAGTAGACAGCCCAATGAGCACCAATGGAGGTGAGGGCAAATCCATTCTGACGACCGCTGAGGAAACGTAGTTCACTTCCATCGTGGGTCGGGTAGAAGTTAAATGAAAGTCCAGAAGGTTGCCCCACTTTAAAAAAGCGCCCCTCGTTAGTGACAAACAGAAGCTCACTGATGTAACCAGAATAATACTTTCCAGAGACCTGAATGAAATGTTCATTGTCGAAGAGTGTTATCTCCCTTTCATTGCCATAATATTTCACGCCAACCAGTTCTGTCCAGTTACTGTCATAATTTAGCTGGATCCTAAACAGATACAGCACGTGCCATTAAATTATTCAGAGCAAAATATCATATAACAATACCACAAAAAACAATACAAAATATAAAATCTTAAACATATAATATTGAATTGTGTGAAATATAAAGTGTATAATTTGCACGTCAGATTATTTAGGACTTCATTATATGTTATCCAGTGTGTATCTGGTACTTGGGAATACCTACCCATTGATGTAACTATAGCTATAGTAGTATCCATTGTTGGAATATTCATAAACTCTGATTCCCCTGATGCGACCGTCATGAGCAGTGGAAAATTCGTTTCCATTGCCTTCACCAACAGCGGTGGAGTATGAGTAAAATTCAGGTAAAGCTGAAAAGGTAATTGATTATCAGCTGTAAGTGAAATTAATTTTCAAGTAATCACTTAAACCATTTTTTTTGGTTCCAACCGACTCCATTATTTCGACTGCTTTAGTGCACCAAACATAATTATTTATTATTATGCTACTTTATAACAGCGTAGAACAAAATAACAGTAATCACTTAAAGCATAATCATTTAGTCAGTTGCTGATTTATATATTGCACTATATTTGTATCGAGCTGAACAGTAATACTCACGCAGGGTCATGCTCATGGCGCAAAGGGCAGAGAGCAGCACAAGTTGATGCAGCATTTTGGATTGCTTAGCTGTCTACTGTCTTTGAGAATCTAGATAGCAAATTGTGCTATTGTTAAAGACAACAAATAATGTTTTTAAAAATAAATATTTAAACAAAAAGCTTTTAAGATAAGAGATTCATCATTTAGTGTGTTATTATTGTTAATTGTTATATTATGCTGTTACCTGTAGTTGAGTCTGACAGGGTGTTCTTTGAGTACGATGGTTAAACTAAGCGTTCATTTATACTCTCTTGCTGGTCCACACCTCTTCTTTTTATTGTTTTAGATGATGAATGTTTTGGGATTTTTTTTCATGAGTGTTTCTGGAAGGATGGAATTTCATTGTTGTTTGTATCTTTAGTCACCTGACACATTTTGGGAATTGATACTGAATTAATACTGATACTAATACTTTTAACGAAGGGTAAAATAATGTTTTCCAGAAAACATTTTAAAGTAAAATACAGGTGCATCTCAATAAACTAGTATGTTATGGAAAAGTTCATTTATTTCAGTAATTTAACTCAAATTAAATTCTCAATATTAAATTCAATGCATACAGACTGAAGAAGTTTAAATCTTTGGTTCTTTTAATTGTGATGATTTTGGCTCACATTTAACAAAAACCCACAAACGTTTCCTGAGCCTTCAAAATGGTCTCAGTTTGGTTCACTAGGCTACACAATTGTGGGGAGGATTGCTGATGTGACAGTTGTCCAGAAGACTATCATTGACACCCTTCACAAGAAGGGTAAGCCACAAACAATCATTGCCAAAGAAGCTGTTGAATACAGTTGTTCTATGCCTCTTGTTAAGGCACTCTTGAACCACAGACAACATCAGAGGCATCTTACTTGGGCTAAGGAGAAGAAGAACTGGACTGTTGCCCAGTGGTCCAAAGTCTTCTTTTCAGAGGAGAGCTATTTCATTTGGAAACCAAGGTTCTAGATTCTGAAGAAAGGGAGGAGAAGATCAAAGCCCAAGTTGCTTGAAGTTCAGTGGTAAGTTTCCCCAGTCTGTGATGATTTGGGGTGCAATGTCATCTGCTGGTGTTGGTCCATCGTGTTTTTTGAAAACCAATGCCACTGCACCCATTTACCAAGAAATTTTGTAGAACTTTATGCTTTCATCTGCTGATCAGCTTTTTGAAGATGCTGATTTTGTTTCCCAGCAGGATTTGGCACCTGCCCACCCTGCCAAAAGCACCAAAAGTTATTTAAATGTCCATGGTGTTGGTGTGCTTCACTGGCCAGCAAACGCATCAGACCTGAACCCCACAGAGAATCTATGGAGCCAGGCTTTTCCACCAGTCAACCACCATCCTGAAATCCCATTATTCAACCACAATATTCCCAGTCACCCAAATTCTAACCAGCTGCACCTGCACCTAATAAATACCTCATCAGCTCCTGCATAAAAACACACGGCACAGTTCACTCAATGTCCGGTCTCGTTGCTACACGAAAGGACCATTGCAGAATCTCTATTGTGTCAAAGCCTAATTAATTTTTATATTATTCCTTTATGTGTGCATGATTAAAATCATTAACTTTATATTCTCGTCGAGAGCTCCTTCTCTCTAAACTACACCATGACACATGCGCAATTAGTTTCTTCTGCTTGGTTTTTATTGGCAGCAGGCAACATAAATACTGCCACCCTTTGCTCCGGAGTGTGGAACAGGGTTTTATTTTCTATTCATCAATCCCGTCTCTAATAAATAATAATATTTATTTCACTTTGCCGGTTTATTAAATCCTTTGACGTTTGTTGCATGCTGTTTGTTCTTTTTGCATCCCCCCTAAACATTGCACATTGTTTCCAATTACATACCTACAATAGGTACAGCTGTAAGTTTTCGGTAACTGTGTCATACATACCATGTAATTTCAGAATAGGTGCCATTTAGTTATAAAATACATACAGTATAAACACTTTATAATTTTGCAGGTTATTACCCCCTTATTCTCAAAACGTTACCTTATACTTACTTATAGGTATTGCTGAGGTAGTCTATAGGTGCAAAATAGGTACACTGTAAATTCTGTGCAATTACACGGTACATTGTGGGCTGTAATCTAAAGCATTGCCCATGTTTGTTGTCTTTTACTTTTATTATTTTTTTGTTGTTGTTGTGTTGTGTTGTGTTGTGTAAAGTTAAGATTTACCACATTTTCTATGTGGTAAATATTTTATTCAAATCTTAATATATATATACAGTGGTGTGAAAAAGTTTTGACCCCCAATCCTGATTTTTTTTTTTTTTCCCGTTTGTCACACTTCAGTGTTTCAGATCATCAAAAAATGTCAATATAAATCAAAGATAACACAAGTTAACACAACATGCAGTTTTTATTATGAAGGGAAAACAACAAAACAACTGAGAAAGTGTTTGAAAAATGGCCTGAATGGCAGAGTTCCAAGGCAAAAACTGCTGCTGAGAAAAAAGAACAAAGACTTGTCTCAGTTGTGCCAGAAAACATCTTGATGATCTCCAAGACTTTTGAGAAAATACTCTGTGGACAGAAGAGACTAAATCTGTTTATGACCTCAAACTGAAGCAAACTTTGGTTCTGCAGCAGGACAAAAACACAATATCCCAAAACACACCAGCACTCTGAATGGCTGAAAAAAAACTAAATGGAGAGGACTTTGGAGTGGCCTAGTCAAAGTCCTGAACTGAATCCCATTGAGATGCTATGGCATGACCTTAAAAAGACAGTTAATGCTCGAAAACCCTCCAATGTGGCGTTGTAGCACAATCATCACGTTAAAATAAAAAATCCAAACAATTAACCAAAACAAAACCAGTTACACAACTCACAAATAAAATTACTGTTCTCCTCCACTTTGGCATGACAGATAGTTTACAATGCAAGCTCTTTGTTTGGTGTGATGTGATTTGGTTTGGCTCGGCATTAAGGATGTAACTACATGGAACAACAGAACATTTTGTTTCTGTTGAACTTTTCATATTCTATCATATAACAAACATATTATAAAATTGCATTATTATTATTTTATATATCTATTGTTTTTGGTCATGACTGATTTGGAGCGAGCTGACGACCTTACAGCTAGAAGTCGATTCTAAAAGTATTTTAAAAAATAAAATAAAAGTAAATTTTAACACAATTAGGTAGAACATTTAAATAAACAAACAAACAGAAGACAAAAAAAACAGCCTAAATGCATACTCTAAAATGTATATGTTTTGTTTTTTATTTATTTATATGTAATTGTATACATTTTTAAAATGGTTCAGATAAGTTGCTAATGTCACAAATACTATATTTTAAGTATTTTGAGGTACTGGGAAAGGTGAATTTGTTGTAATGTGGGAAATCTGTGTGTTTGCTGTTGCTTAAAAAAGTTGACTTAAATAGTTTACCCAAAAAGTTTACTTTTGTCATCATTTAGTCACCCTTGAGTAGTTCTAAATCTGTATAAATTTCTTTGTTCTGCTGAAAGAAGATATTTTAAAGAATGTTTGTAATCAGGCTTTTTTTTGTCACCACTTACTTCTATAGTAGGAAAAAATACTATGGAAGTCAGTGGTGCCCCAAAACAGCCTGGTTACAAACTTTGTTAAAAAATGTCTTCCTTTTTGTTTTGCAGAACAAAGAAACTTATACATATTTGGAACTACTTAAGCATAAATAATAATAATGATGATAGAGGTTTCAGCTTTGGGTGAACTATTCCTAATTTTCACAATTAGAATATTAGAATTTATATTGTAAATTACAAATCTTTTTACTATTATTTTTAACACTGTTGATTCTCATACAGCATTTTTGTTGGCAGTGGTTATACATTCCCTCTTGTTTGTTTTCTTTGGTGTACCGGAATTTACATAGAGATTGTTGTTGTAGCTGTCTGTGTTCTTCAATAGGTCTTTGTTTTGTGTGGCATGTTAGATTGATTACTCATGCATATTGATTTCATTTTCAAAATCAGGGATGCTTTATGTGACCTTGTGTGGCTTCTATTTGTTGTATTAAAATATGCCCATATGCGTTTATATCTATCTGGTCTCATGGCATTGACATACCTGGTAGCACGTTTTAGCAAGAAATACATACCAATAAGTACATCAGTGCAGTTTCTAAAAGAAATGAACACTACAGGCAGTAAAACTAATACACATTTTATTCCTTTTCACACAAATTTCGATTAATAAATCATAATTTTCGCACAATTACAATATTAATATGCTGGGAGATTAAAAAACTGATTCTTTTAAACGTTAGCATCACACATATCCAGCTTCATATCTATGGGTTTTCATAGAATAATTATAGAGTAATTTCAACTGGCATTTGGTGACGTTTGGGGTCACTTGCGTTTTTGGCTACAAAATAGGCGCCATTTGGACATTTGGCCATTTGTCATTTTGAGGTGGCAGTGCAAGCAATGAAGCCACGAGGTTAGCTTCAGTGTTGACAACATGGCTGTCGGATGTGAGAATTTTCAACAATTTGTGGCTGGCTTTAAAAACTGCCCATCTGACAGAATGGCTAGAGTTCTGGGAGAGAAATAGAACTTCTTCAGTAAAGGAGCAACCTAGAATGACCCACAAGCCTTCACCAAGATACCGCAGTTCACAATATCAGCCTGATAATGCCCATGCATCTAGTAACTGGCATAAAGATGCTGCGGTGTTGAATGACTGGCATAGCACAATTCCAGATGAAAGGGACAACTCACATGGAGGCGACAAAGCTAGGCCCTATTATTTGCCAGAGGGGACACTTTCCAGACCATTGGTACTTTACCAATGAATACAAATTGGAATGCAGCCCTAGTGAAGTCCAGTGGTGGGGTAGAGAAGGAGTCCTCAAACCAACAGTGTATGCTTTCGGGGCCCTGACAGCCAGCAGCCATTCAAGCAAAAGGGAAACTTTTGGTAGCTAATGTTGAGGGGCAAACATTAGCTTCGGCCTCCCAGCCCCACACTGACTTTATATTGTTTAATACAAATGATGAACATACCCAGTGCCCTAACAAGATGTCAGCAAAGCATTGTATTGTATTGTGTCGATTGTAGAAGGAGTGAATACTTCTGCACTGGTGGACACTGGCTCTACTATTTCCATTATTGGGAAAGATTTTTGTCATTCTCATCCCATGTTACAAAAATGCCAAATGAGAAATTCCATTTGCACGTTCTGTCACTGGACACTGTATGGACACTTTAGGTGTCTTAATTTTGGGCATGAGACTTGGCAAATTATCCTTCTACTAGCTCCCTCTACTCTCTACAGGTCATGAAGCTGCAGCATGTTGTAATGTTTCTGTTCTTGCAAAGAACCAAACTACCAGTCTGTGGTGAAATCAATATCACAGCATGTGTGGCAGGAGAAAGTTCTAAATGCCACAGAAGAGGACACTGAACTTCATGCAAGCCAGCATCTTGGTTAGTTTCACTTTCTTTCTTTCCTTTACACAACAAATTTAGAGGGAGAATGTTGCAATACTATGTCTGACCCTTGTGCCACTTCTCTACCTGTATCCATTAATAATTCCAACCTGTCTGCATCTCAAGTTTAATCCCTAGCAGAGCTGCTTATAAAGTACTGGGAACTGGGATAATTAATCATAGGATTCGGACAGGGGAGGCCATGCCTATCAAAGAAAGACCCAACTGAGTGACCCTCAAACAAAGAAGAAATACAACATCAGGTGACAAACCTCTTAAAAACAGATATCATTTGAAGAGAGTTATAGCCCCTGGGCAGCACCTGTAGTTCTAGTGCATAAGCGGGATGACACATTGCATTTCTGTTGTAAAAAGCTAAATGCTGTAACCATAAAAGACTCTCATCCTCTACCTAAAGATAATGATGCACTGGATGCTTTGACAGATTCTGGTTGGTTCTCCACAATAGACACTCTTCATAGTTACTGGCAAGAGGAACTGGCAAAAGAGGATCGTGAAAAAGCTGCTTTCACCACAGGTAGCGGACTGTACCACTTTAAAGTTATGTCAGTGGGTCTGAACAATGCTCCAGCAACTTTTCAAAGGTTGATGGAAATGGTGCTTCGTGGTCTGCCTTGGAAAATTTGCTTGGTGTATTTGGACAATTTTCAGTCAGACCATTGAGGATAACCTTCAGCATTTGGAGGACATTTTCTCCAGATTAAAATCCTGTGGGTTGCAGGAGTGAGGGCATTTTTAGGATTGTGCTCCTACTATAGGAAATTCATTAAGAACTTTGCTCACCATGCAAATGCATAGATTAACAGAAAAGAACAGTGCATTCAGATGGACTGCTGCATGTCATGAAGCATTTATGTATTTGAAGTATGCCCTGTCTCTTCTACCTCGTCTCTTTCCCAGATTTTCAACGGCCTTTACTTCTGTACACAGATGCCTCTGCATCAGCTATTGGAGTTGTACTTACCCAGGAGAAAGGGACAGATGAAACAGTGGTAGCCTATGCCAGCCATGTCCTCACAAGCTGAAAGGAAGTGGTCTAAGTATAATAGAGAACTTTGGGATATTGTATGGGCTGTCAGACATTTCTGCCACCATTTTTACAAGCAGCACTTCTTCATCATTATAGACCACAAACCTCTCATGAGGCTGAGAAATGAGAATAGTCATTGATGGTGTGGCAGATGAATTGAATTGAATGGACGGTCATACATCGAAAAGTGACCAGTCTGGGGGAAAGGCAGCCTTGATCACAAAGCACTGGAGGATACTGATCTCCTGTAGCACCAAAGGGTGCTAAAATCTGGAACATGCAGATGTGGCCATGGAGTAGGTGCAGGAACACGCAAGCTAAAGTACCTTAAAGTAAATGTTTGCTCTCTGGAGCTTAACCTTGCTGCTGATGTCTGTATGTCTTCTGCCTCTCTGAGCTAGAGAACCAGAACATGGTTGGTCCGCTTTGTCTCTCTAGGATGGAGGCTCAGAACGTGGTCGTATCTGTTGCTGATTCAAAGCTGGAGACTCAAGACTTGGTAGTTGTTATGGTCTCTTCCCTCATGAGACTCACTATGGTTGTTTCTGTTGCTACCTTCCTGTAACAGGCCAGAGACTCAGAAGGTGGTCTGTTAGTGTCTCACCCTTTCATGCCCAGACTCGGAGCGTAGGTGATCTGTTTCTTTCTCCTACCACACAGGGCGGAGACTCAGAACAAGGGGTGTTTTCCGAAAGGTACCTTTATCTCTTTTCGATGAGGACAAGATTGCAATCTGGAGCTTCTTCATTTCCAAGCTGTGATTGGCTGATTCTATCCTTCCTTCTGCCTGTGGAACTTATTTGCATATTCTAAACACAAAGTTAGAAAAGTGTCACTAAAGTTTTACCAGTGCATTTCTAACTTGCCAAACTACAACCACAATACATGGCAATGGTAATGTTATACACACATTAAGTCCAAACAGGATGGAAGAAAATTGAACTGTCATGCATGCATTCATTCATTCAGTAACAGCTGAGTTTGTGTTAGATGTTGCTGAATAAGTATAAGACGTACATCTCTTAGCCTACACATAACACACCAACACACTTTTTATTATTCAAATCCATTAAAAAGGATTTTTAGGCTGCATTACTTAGATTTGCTGGAACCGGGAACACTACTTCTAAAATACGATGTACTTGTGACATCGTAAAAAGAATGGCATCTACGCTAATATTAGTCCTGTCTCTTTCTCAATCTGTTTTCACAGTTTCTATCCAGACTAGATGGTGGATCAGCACCCAGAGATTATGTTCATCAGAGACCAGAACACCTAAATGCGCCCCGTGGACAGATCACCAAATCCTGCATTTAAAATTGAACTGGAAGTTAAGTGCTGGGCGTCCGTTCAGAGGAGAACTGACACCAACTGAGTCTGGTTTCTCCCAAGGTTTTTTTTTTCTCCATTCTGTATGGATGGGGTTTTGTTTCCTTGCCGCTGTCACCCCTGGCTTGCTTTGTTGGGGACACTTAACATCTAGTGATTAGCGTTGAATTGACTGCAGACCATCTCTGAATTTAATAACAAATTGGTCACTCTTGTCATTATACACCCCTGTCATTGTATTCTTCTACCTTATACTGGACAGTGCTTTGATGCAACCGGTGTTGTTAAAAGCGCTATATAAATAAAAATGATTGAAAAAAAATGATTGAAATGTCCTGAATAAGACATAAGCAGTCCTGTAAGCTAGAATATTTACTTAAAAATTAAGTGAAAATCATTCTACCTATACCTGCATGTAATCATCATCTCAACAAGCTCCTGTATTAAAACACACATCACAGATCCCTCAGTGTCCAGTCTCATTCTTAATGAAGTGGACTTATGGTAACAGTCTGTCGAGTTGAGCCAGCTAATACCTACCTTGAAACTTATCGATCCTGTCAAAGGAAACATTCAAGTTCACAACCATTCATTCCAAGCCAAACAATTTATTGGACTGTTTACTCACCTTTACACATGCAAGTCTTCTGTTACTCCTCTGTTGTCTTAAATAAACTTTATTGTTATTCATCTTACCTCATTGTGGTGTCCACTTCCAGAATTATAGTCATACACATAGTCATTTGTGAATAGAGTATTAATCATAAATATGGTCTTAACTGGTAGCATTCATCATGCACTCATACTACTATCATACAGTTTGATATTATATAGCACATAGAAATGTTGTCTAAACAAATTTACATACAATAAAGTGCCTGTCACATTCAAAACGTTTCACTCGATTTTAAAGATTTTAGTTAGGAAAAAAAAAAAAAAACAATGCAAAGAATAATGATCCGCTCATTACTCATTATAATAATCCGCTCCATGGCTGGGTCAGCTTATGAGTCGCATCTTAAGGCATATTCATCTGTTATTCTTTTCAGCCGTCTTTTTTCTTAGGTAATTTGGTTATTTCTCAGTGCAACGTATGTCCTGGGTATTCTTCCCTTCTTTTCAGTGGTCTTTTTTTTTGTGCTCTCACAGCGCATCTATACTGAGGTAAATCCTGGGGTGTCCCTCTTTTCTTCCAGAAACAAGCCTTGAGCGTGTGAGCTGATGTTAACAGTCATGCGTGTCACATGTGGACTATTGTAATAACAAAGCCAAAATAGCTTGTGGGAATGGTCACATTAAAAGAAAAATTTGTTCAAACAAGAAACCTCACAATTTTTTGGTTTCATACTGATAAATTTAACACAGAATGTTTGTTTTCAACAAGCTTTCTAAAGATATATTTTGCATGTCTGTGTGTAATGTATCTCTGAGTTTAATTTTAATGAAGCATTTGTAAAGACAATTTATGGAGAGTTTGTAAAGACAGTTCACTTTTGTTGTTATTGTGAGTAAAATGTAGACACCTAATGGATTTGATTGATAAGAAAAAAGAAGCTTGACTCGCCAGCATGATGGTCGACCCCAGGGAGTTAAGGGAGTAAGTCCTTTGATCTCTCCATGGAAACCTTATTGCAGATCATCTAACTATGGAATAACTCTTTAAATATGCACAACATCTCTGCCTCTGGCCTTTCATGTCCTGGGACATACATGAGTGGTGTAAGAAGTGCATTCCTTGTGGTGCCCGACACACCCCAATCCCTGCTCAAAAAGCACCTACGAAAACAATGACAGCAACTGTACCATTTTAGAAAATTGCTGCAGACATTCTTGAACTTCCTGTTACAAATTGAGGAAACAGGTATGTTCTTGTTGTGCAAGACTATTTTTCAAAATATGTTTACCTTTATTCTGTTTCAGACCAGAAGGCTGCCACAATGGCTTTTTGAGAAATCTGAGCATGGCATTCCAGAGGTCTTACACACCGATCAAGGGTGACAATTTGAGTCAACAACTTCAACATCTCTCTCAAATGATGGCCATTCATAAGACCAGAACCAGTCCATACCATCCACATTATATGGTTGAATGTTTTTACTCTTATTGACCAGCTGGCAAGGGTTCTGCAGCAAAAACAAGGGGAATGGGATGATTATCTCAGCCAAGTAGCATTAGCGTATAATACTAATCTTCATTCGTCAACTGGCTTTATTCCACTTTCTTTGCACATGGCAGAGAAGCCAGATTGCCAACTAACCAGTTCACTAGCTATTATGCTGAGGACCTGATTGGTAAACTTCAAGATGTATTCACTATTGCAAAACATGCATAACATCAACAAAAGCAACACTATGATTTTAAAGTTTACCTGTGTGGCTGCATGACCCAACCACAGTCAGACAGACACTTGTACCTCACTGGACAGCCCACTTGACATCATGGAATGTATGGGGTCAGAGAGTGATGTGCGTATCACTTACAGAATACATTATCTTCTGGATAATTCAAACAAATGTCAAATTGTCACATTTGTAATAAAACCACCCTCCAAGAGTTATATTTGCAGCTCTCCTTGCCATGTGATTCTTCACCCAGTGACAAATATATATATATATATATATATATATATATATATATATATATATATATATATATATATATATAAATAAAAAATAAAGTAACAGTTAGTGGAAGTTTGGAATCTGTGTTCCTGTTCTAATATGTGATTTACTTCAGAGTTCTCTGATTGGCTGGATGGCAAATTAATTTTTGCGATCATTAAATGTTCAGAGATATATCTTCTAAATATTTTTGAACTTTGTCACATTTTTTTTCTCTACAGTGACGATATGTATTAACACAATATCTGCACTGCACATGATGTTTTTCCATCATCTAATTCATCAGACTTTTACAGGTGAGATTTTCAGTCGGTCTTCAAGCACTGTGTAACCATCTTCTCTTCAGATTTGATTTGCACCCTTTACTCTTACAGAGATTGTCTTCTGTAACATATAAGCATATAAGCATATTCTTGTTGAGTGGGATTGTCTACATCCTGTAAAAGGAATGACTTTTTTCTTTGTTAATTCTTCAACCCTGTCAATCATGCATTATCAGCATTCAGGTTGGCTGAGATAGCTAGATCTGTGTTTTTTAGTTTCCCTTTAAGGCTTAAAGTTTAAGCTAATGCTAGCTACTCCCTGTCTACACGGTATATCAACAGTTGTTTTATTTATATTCTCAAGCAATATTAGGAGAAACATCTGTGATAAATTCTTCTACTCAATGAAAAATTTTTCCTTGGGTTTCTTGTACAGCCACACTGCTGTGCTTATCACGTTCAAGTTTAATTAATTTCCTCATCAGTTTGCATTAATTCTTTTTGGCATATATGTGTGAATTCCCTACCATTAGTTTAAATTATTGTTTTAAAACATTTATTCCAGACCAAAATGACATTTTAAATTCACTGGACTGCTGTTAGTAAGAAGAACAATAAGGTCAGAGGCAGATTGAGTCTAAAAAGTAAAATTAGACAAATTTTATATTGCCTAGTTTAGCTCTTAAAGCTATCAAATGTGTGTCAATGCACATTTCATTAGCTATGAGGAAATCTTGTACTTCTCCACAGATCTTGACTGGTGTTTCTAGATGACTTTAAAATTTCATCATGAAGGACATAATTCACACTTGAATGCAGGCTTTCTAGTGATGCTAAAAGAATGAGATGGTTGTTTTTCCTTCATTTTTAATTTGTTGATTTGCTTACTTAAGCTATTTTATTGCTCAAGAGCACTGCATAATCCCATATCTTCTAACCTGTGGTGTCTATAAGGTTACGCAGTGTTAAATAACAGTAAAATATGAGATTTTTTATCTTCTTACCAAATTATGTAAGAAGAAAATACCTATAATGTAACTAATGTAAAATTTATATCATCTTATGGTTGTACTACATTGTAAATATACAACTCAAGTTTATGCCACAAAGAAATGTTGAAAATAAGATGAATTGAGACAAACACAAACCATATTATTCTTGAAAAACAACACTAGGAAAACAAATATGTCTTCTGTTAATGTAACCTTATGCGGTATGGTTTATATAGCAAATAGAAAATATTCTGTGACTTATATTTTATAACAGAGCCCTGTTCTTTGTGTTGTAAATAACAAACAATAGTGTGAATAGAAAAGCAACACGCACATCGTGATTTTGGTTGCTGTGATTTTGCATCATTTGTTGACCCTGGATCAACATTACCGTCCAAAAATTTAGACTTAACCCAATCCCTAAACCTAACCCTACCCATCATTTTGTAACAGGTTGTGTAACCCTACATATAAAAGGTAGGATTTTGACAACTTTTTTTGACAAAAACAACTTTGCTGACATATTATGTTGCCCCTGGAGCAACATTTTAATCCAAAACTTTTGTCTTGACCATAACCCTACACATAACTAATATTAACCATGAGTAATTACTAAAATCAGAGGAACTTATATATGAATGATACTAATGTACAAGCACAAACACTGATCGCAAGTGTAATGAAGCCGACGAGGGAGTATGGATCCATTTGCTAGCTTGGTCAAAAACACAGATAGGGTCAAATAACAGCCAACTGGTATGGCACAGGCAAAACATAAGAATAATCCAAAAACAGGCCTGCATCAGGCAACAGCGAATGTTTTCCAGAGGGCTTAACAAGTGAGGTAACCCATAAACATGAGCAATAGTCCAAATCAGGGGCAAACACAGTCCGAAACCGCAAGACAAAGGGTAAATCCAAGATAATCCAGAAACAAGGAAAGCAGGAAACACAACAAGACTTCACTAACACTTAGATAGGGAAATGGCTCTTCTGGTGCTACCACTAGAAGGCAGATAAAAGCAAACAATACTCAGCGATCCGAGCAGGAACTTAGTGGGTGTTAAATAGTGGGTGCGTGTGATTGCTTTCAGGTGAGTGATTAGTTACAGCTGTGTATAATCAGTGCAATGGTTGATGGAAAATGCAATCCAGAGTGATGTGTAACAGTCTGTGTAATTAGAGTCCATTTGGCGGATAAAGACATCTTGTGGTGAACAAATAGAAAGTAGTGGCTTACTAATGCTCCTAAAACAGTACAATTCAGGAGGGGGCAGTGAATCAGAGGCGGAACATTGAGAGGGATAGAGAGCCAGTTCCACATGGAAGTAGACAGACCAGAAACTAAAGCAAAGTGGAGCAGGGAAGCAGTGTGAAGTAGATGGGGCAGGATATCAGGGCAAAGCCAACGGAGCATGAAACCAGGGGGGAGCCAGAAGTCAGGACAGAGCTGACTGAACAAAAGCCTACCAGGGTGGAACAGACAGAGCAGATGCCCACCAAGAGGGAGCAGACATAGCAGAAGACCTCCACGCCAAAACAGGTGAAGCAGATGACCACTAGACAGGAGCAGAAGACCACCACGGCGGAGCAAATGGCCCTGAAGACCACCAGACCTGAGCAATAGACCACCACAGCAGGGCAGAAGACTGTAAGCATGTTTGGTGTGCTGTCCAGGGAGAGGGCTCAGAGCTCGGTGGACTTCTGGTCCGGTGCTGAGGCAGTGGGTGTATGTGATATGTGGTCCACGACGGTGGGTGCAGTACTCCAGCTTGAGGAGTCCACTGCGGAAGCAGCGTGTGTGAATGTCCGTCTGCGGCGGGAGTTGTCTACAGAGGTGGGTGCAATGCTCCAGCCCGAGCTGGCCTCTGGAATGAGGCATACATTGTGAGCTCGGCTTTGTTAGCGTGACGGCAGAAGGGTATGCCCACGTTCATGAGAGCTTGACGCAGAGTAGGTATATTCTGTTTTCTCTATGGCGGGAATGGATGAAAAGGCTGAGGTTTAAGAGGATTTTTGTGGACATCTGGATGGTGGAGGCAAGCGTGATCTAAAGATCTTTTTCTAAAGACTTGTAGCTGAAAAGTATTTAAAGTGAAACAGATGTATTGGTGTAGATCAGGGGTGCACATCCCTGGTTCTCAGGATCTTTCTACACAGTTAATCTCCAACCTGATTAAACAAACCTGTCTGTAATTAGCATGTGATCCTTTAGATCCTAATTAGTTGGTTCAGGTGTGTTTGACCAGGACCAGGGTTGGGCACCTATTTGTAGAATAATGGGCTGTGTTCGAAAAAGCATACTTGCTTACTACCCAGCACATATTGCAAACTGCCTACTATTTTTTATGGAATAGTGTGCAAAACAATACATAATAAGCAACAAATCTTTCAAAAGTATCAATCAATCAATCAATAATTTTTATTTATGTAGTGCTTTTAACAACAAAGGTTGTATCAAAGCACTCAACAGTGTAACGTAGAAGAATACAATAAGTGAAAAGTAGTAGGCTTAATTATCCCATGATAAACACAAACATTAATTCAGAACAGCTGTCAAGGTTGTTACCTTACAAACAAATGTATTCACCATTCTTTTTACAAAGCTTTGTTAATAAGGCTCATAGTAGTAAACAATGTGCAATATTAGAAAAAGTGATAGTTTTTAGTTACACTAAATACTAAAACATTGTTTACAGTTAAATAGCAGCATTTTCTTTAGCAATAGGTGTGTAAATAGTAGTTACAAAAGGCAAATTCGAACAGACGTCATTTGACTTGATACAATTAATACTAATGATATTGATTTTAGATACACAGCAAATGTTGGTACTTCACATGTATATACTACATACATATAAAAGTGTTCAATTTAAAACTAGCTACTATTCCCCACCTCCAGTCCCGTGTAGCGAGTTGAGTTCTGGGAAACAGGATTCCTCGAGGTGTCTTTAGATGCAAACATCAAATTTCAGCCAATATAGCAGGTAATCCGGGCAATTCCTGCATACAGAAAATTCACATACTATTCAAAGTATACACACTGCTTACTGCAATATAGATGTAGTTGTACAGTAGTATGCCATTTTGAACACAGCTTCTGTACTGATTTCAGTGGACTTTGTTATACAGCAGATTTGGGCAAATTTAGTAGGTCATCTAGGCATTCCATGCATACAGAAAATGTGCATACTATGCTCAGCATACATATTGGATACTGCAGAAAGAGTAAAGTAGTAAGTTAGTATGCTGGTTTTCAGGGTGAAGATATATTTTAAGTAAAAACTAAATATTAACAATAACAGACTTTTAACAATGTGTCCAGTTGGGCTTTTCTACCTATGAGGTAGCATCATGCTGTCATCGCAAATGGTAGGACATTTGTATAATCACAAAAATTAAAAGCACAGTGTCCTTTTAATTTCAAGGACACTGGTGTGATTGGAGAAAGAGCACTAAACAAGGATTGATCACAATTAATAGTCTTTAAATTCACAATATGGTAAATAATACAAACAAGCAAGCAGACAGAAACCACTTGTATACACTGATGTGACCGGATGATTTAACACTGAACAAACATGAACTTATAAAAGGGAAAAAGTAATGACTTATTTACCACAACACACCTGAACACGACGACACAATCTAGGGGAGACAGAAACTAGGTCACACAGAGCACATGGTGGAGAAAAACACAAACAAAACATTGCAGGGATGTGACATAACACAACCCTCCAGAGAGGCACAACCTCATGCCGTAGGGGAGAGAGAGAGAGAACTCCCAGAGGGCTGATGGGCCAGATCAACAGGGAGGATCAGGAGGGCCAAAGTGGAGCAGATGGCGTCAATGACCAATGCAGAGGTTGGGATCTGTCCTGAGGCAGCAGATGGTGGATGACTGACCAAGATGGAGCCGGGGAGCCCAGCGGAGCTTGTGTATGTAGCGCCCCCTGCCCTCTTAGATATGTCCTAAGCTAAGCTCTATAGGGTGGAGTACCGGGTTCCTTTAATGGTTGTCTCTCGACTTTAAATTTCAGTCCCACCTCTGATACCACTTTTTTAGAGAGATAAAAAAGTGAGCTAAAATAAACCAACAAGCAATACCTATAATCCGTACTCTGTCTCGATCGTCACCAAGTCCGGCTCGCAACAGCCTCACCGACAGTCGTTCGTCCCTCGCGGCCGGAGGAACACCCAACACTCCCGGTGGCTGGGCGCGCTATCCGGTTTTTGTTCGTCTCGTCCCTCGTGGTCAGAGGACCTTTGAGCGCTTCCGGTGGCTCAACAGGTCTATCTCATCTTCCACTTCCCACGATGAATACTGACCACAGTACTACGGGGTGGTAGTATTTAACGCAACTAATCAGACAATTTGTCCAAAACTTCTTTTACTTCTCGCTAAATCCTAAATGTTGTCCACAAGTAAACGGCAAAGGGCAAAATAAACCACAATCTAACACGTTAACCAAAACTCAAGCGCTTCTATGAAAATATTCATTTTAACTGGATTGTTTTCAGTTATTAACGGTAGATATCGATCAGAGTCAACTTGTTTCTCGCACTACTTTGATCATTCTGTATCTTCTCTTTCTCTGGTTTTTTAGATCTCCCTTCTCCAAACCAATCATGTAACGACTCACCAATAAAGAAGGCGGGCATTAACTAATAAACTTCCAATCAACAGAAAGCAATCAAACATGCTGGTGAAAACCACGTTTGAAAACCAACTGATCCTTAGACTTTCGCTTAATACCTTAAAGGGGACATGCACTTATACAAGATTTTTTTGTACAGGTTACATAATACACATTTAAAAGTATGAATATTAATGAAATAGGGTCCTGTTAACTCATTTTCACCAACACCTTAGCTGGCTTTTACAAATTAGACATAAGCGAACACTTTTAAGGGGGTTACATGTACTATCGGGCCACAGTGGAGAGAAGGGGAGCTAACGGGTTAAAGAGCCAATGCGCTTACACGAGGAGCAGAAACTGGCATGAGCTATGGAGGATTGGCCACGGAAGGCACTTCCAAGGAGCAAGCACTGGCCATTTAATGTTTGATTGGCTTGCCATAGGAACTGCGGGCAGGTCTAGTTGAGCTGAGAACGGCGGTTGGCTTGTTATAGGAGTCACTGGTGAGGAACTAGATTGGGGACTCTTGACTGGAATTTCTGCATGGAATGTGCTGGAATCAGGGTATGGCTCTCCTGGCCATAATTGCAGAACAAATTGGTGGGGAAAAGAGCACACGATGAGGATTGATCCAAATTAACGGTCTTTAATCCACAATACGCTAAATAATACAAACAGGCAGGCAGGCAGGAAGGCTGGAACCACATGCATACTTAATTAACACAACACAACTGAACACAATGACACAATCAAGGGAGACAGAAATTAGGTCACATAGAGCATATATTGGGTGAAAAACACAAACAAAACAGTCCAGGTATGTGACAGACATCAACAAGCTTTAATGTAGATATATATATATATATATATATATATATATATATATATATATATATATATATATATGTATATATATATATATATATAAATAACATAATGTTTAATATAACATTATGGTACAGCAGAGCAAAAGTGTAGCCCTAATTGGATCAAACCACTGGATTAAATCAGTACATCCTCTGAAGGTATATGACGGCTTTGCAAATAAACAATGAGCATGGGGTTTGAACATAAATGCGTGTTGGAAGTGTGTCCATCTTTATTGATAAAAATGTTCTTTTAATCCCTAATCTAAAATCCTCTCAAATCAGGCTGTTCTGAGAATCCTGGCCAAATTATGAATTATTCTCCACAGGCCCCTCCCACAATAGTTGATTAAAAAGTCTGTTTAACCTGAGACCCACCCTAAGTGAGCTGTCATCAGTCATAAGATAAGATAGTAAGTCTCTGATATATTGATTGAGGTGTTTTGTTGTTGATGTTATAATGAATATAGCAGTCGTCATTTACTTCCAACATCTGAACTGCTAAAGACCCAGATGATTAACGTTAGGGAATGTATTGATCTCCAATCTACAATAAATGCATCTATTTTTGTGGGAATCATTCATGATCCAGTTTTATCTACAGAAGAAGTGAGTATATTTTTGACACTTGTATATCTTTAAATATTCATTATTTATTATTTTGAATGACGTTAAGTTGAACGTTCCAAGATGGCTGACATGGAGTGGTCGTATAGGGAATCTACACATATCTATGGTCTGCTCGTCAAGAAGGGCACGGTCAACAGAGCATTTAAAGCAACATGGACAAGAACGGCTTGATGAAGTTTTTTAAATTACCACTGAGAAATTTTAACAAAAATATTGTTATAGACTTTTCATTAAGACCCTAAAAAGTCTTATCAACTCCAGTCCAGGCCTCGAAGTGGCACAACATAGATGACCTCAAAAACAGTAGTGGATTTAGTCTTATTTTTTTACATGTATATAATGTAATAAATAAAACTGATGCAGTTCATGCCTGGGCAGATTTGACTGGCTTCAGCATTGTGGTTTTGTCAGAAACATGAACAATATGATTCACACCGATAGTTACAAAGTTCAAAGGCTAGATTACACTACTAAAGGAGGGAGAGTGGCAATCTATGTCAAAACTCTACTGAATTCTGCTTGGATTGAGTCAATCAGTAAACCAAACAGTTTTGAACTGTGTAATTAAGCAGCATCTACCCGAAGGTGTTGGTTTTACAGTTATGGGATGCTATCATACCATCTACATCTCATGAAGCTTTAACACTGCTGTCGAACTACATGTTCTCAGACAATGGCTTTTGTACTGCTGAGAGATTTACACTGAGACTTAAGAAAATTTGAAATATGCATTAAATAAATAAAGCAAAAATACATTAAAATACAGGGCACCTTTTACGCAAAATACACTTTTACATGGTGTTTGGACGTAAATGTGTGATGGGAGTCTGTGAACACCTGTAATATGCTCTGTTATTTTGCTTTTACTGGCTGTTTAGTGCTGTAGATATACAATGCAGAGATGTATAAATGATGCCCTCTTCTGGATATGGTGTGGGAATATGCAGCTCATTTGCATTGAAGCAATACGCTCTGAAACAGCTCTTTTTTAGACACACCCCAAAAATTACATAAATGATCATTGGGGTATTTTAGGCTGATACTTCACAGACACATTCTGGAAAGATCCAACATTCCATCTTGTAATAAGGGTCATAATAGGTAGCCATCAAAAGATATTCAGTTTTAGTGAGCGAGCCTTTTTACATGACCTGTACAAAATGTTGATGGTGAAGTGGCAGTTTTTGGGAGTGGGTACTTTTTCCAAAAGTAACTATGGTTGTCTAACAACAAGTTCTGTTGTTATCAGTAGAGCTCAGAGGAACTAATGACCATACTTAGCTTATGATGCTTTAATAAATATGATGGTTTAATAAATCTGTTTCTTCTTCCATTAGAGAAGGAAATGTTGAACGGGCCAAGGCACAAAGAACAAATCATGCTAATAATAACAACCAATATATGGTGTTAATGAATAAATGTGCTAGATTTATTATTATTTAATTTTTTTAAAGGCAAAAAGTTTGTATTACCTTAAAAATACATATTATAAAAAGGTGGTGATCCTGCTTTGTTGGTACTCTTCAATGTCTGATGTCTGTGTCACTCTAAGGCTGCAGTTTGTAATGACTCTCCCAGCCACTAGTTGGCCCCAGCTTCTGTAGGATCTACTCATTAGGTCTTATTGTTTTCTCACCTGTGGGTCATTTATCTTGTTTTTCAGTTTTGTTTAGCCTTGAGCCTGCTGTGCTTGTGTTGTCCTTACCAAAAAACCTAAGTTTGTTGGGGTTTTTTTGCTTGTGGAAGCACAGCTTCCTTTTTGTTGTACTTTTGAACATACTCAGTAAAGCCTTTATGATATGACCTGAATTTGATTCCAATTCTTGTGTGTGTTTTGCATCAGTCTGCTGTGTACCTTGTTTGTTTCCATAGCTACTCCCACTAGTTTTTAGACACTCATTGGACCACACCCACTCCTCAAGTCAAGTGTTTTTTTATTGTAATTTCAACTACATATAGCTGTGTAGTACATAGCGAAATGAGACAACGTTTCTCCAGGACCTGGTGTCAAAAAACTCACATACTGAGCTAAGACAGTGTCCTAGCCTCATAAAGTGCAAAGTGTGCAGACTAGTGCAAACAGCAAGGGAGTAAAGTGCAAAACCCAGTGTGCAAACTAGGGCAAAAAGTGCAAGGACAAATTAGTATTAGTAACTCATTGGTTCCTTGCGTTCTCCTGCGTATAAATAGTCCTATCTAGTCTATATCTATAAATAGTCCTTTTGACTTGTGCTTGGTCCGTTGTTGAACTTTATGTTGTATATTGTATATTGTTTCCCCTGTGCTTTGGTACTTTATTTGTCCTTTTTTTTATATTAAACTGTCTTTTAGATCAACATTCCCTGCCTGCATACTTCATCCTCCATCTCATAACAGTCTATCATAGTTAAAGTGTTTGAATTTATGTAAATGAACAGTTAAAGCACTATTTGTCTGTTAATCGTATCTTAAAGGGATAGTTCACTCAAAAAATTGTCATTAATTGCTCACTCTCATATTGCTCCAAACCCATTCAAGACCTTCGTTCATCTTCTGAACACAAATTAAGATGTTTTGGATTTAATTCAAGAGCTTTCTGATCCTCTGTTAGACACTTTTATGGTCCTGAAAGGTAAAGGAGTCCATGTGACATCAGGAGTTGTTCTTGTTGCAATTCTCATTGCTTCGAAACATTCGGATTGAACCACTGATGTCACAGCACTTTGACAATGTTTTTGATACCTTTCTTGTCCTTGAATGTGTTCGGACATGTAAGGTTTTAGATGAGGACATAGTATTATAACTGTCAGTCACTAATGATATTAACGGTGCATATGGTACTCAGCTTAAGAGGGTTGCATTTACTATTTTTAGTGCTCACATTGATTAAAATATTAAGAGCAAAAAGCTATATTTAAAAATAAAATGTAATTGTAAATGTAATTTAAATTTCATTTAAAACATGAAAAAGGTTGTACCTTCATTGCTTGAAATGATTAGTACAGTGTACTTTTCTGTCACTATTGTACTATGTTGATATACTAGCGCCCCCTGCTTTCTCAAGAGTTACACCTCCCAAGTTCTCTTATTGTGAAACACAGGGTTTTGTCTCAGGACGAGCCAATAATATGGCCCTAGAATGATTATACACATTATCGCACTCCTCTGGTATTAGTAATGGTTAAGATGAGCCTATAGGTCAATATTGATACACAAGATATGATTTCAGGTAAATACACCAGATAAGTATTTATAAACTCTTAGGTTTTATCAAAATTAATAAATAGGTTAATAGATAAATTAATAGACAGTGTGTAAAAAGTAAGAAAAGAGATTAAGAGCAGAAAGTATCACAAGTATTAGAATCACTCCAAATAAAGGAAACTAGTCATAAGAAATTGAGAATTACTTAAAATCTACGAGGATCTCTGTATCTGCAAATAACTGACTGACCCAGATGAAGAGAAAACACAGACTAATCTATCACTTGGACATGAAAAAGTTTCCTTAGGGCTATACACAGCTGTCAGTAGGAGCAAAATAACGAAACAATAACAGACACGTAAAATGGACCAATGTTTATTGCTACAATTTAAAACAATATATAGCAATAGAGACAAATGCTGCAATGTGTTTGTACATGTAATGATTTTACTGAAATAATTATTTAACCCATGAATTAATTTTTAACAAATTAATTCATAGGTTTCCGTAAAGCTGTATTCTACGATTGGAAGTTGCTTTGGATAAAAGTATCTGCTAAATAATAAATAATAATAAATGTAAATGTAAAGTTTAATTTTAATGTTTGCACAATTACACATTTCATATGAAAATACCTGAAAAGTTACCATTTTGAGTTGAGTTGTCACCAAGCCAGCAGAGGGGAGCCCTGACCTCTGGGTGATCTGCGATCACTCCCTCTGCTGCTACTTCCTGTCAGAGGACTATAAATACTGCAGCAAGCCACCAACTGCAGGTTGCATTGTTTCGCCTGTTGTATTGTAGTTATATCGTTCGTGGATTATTGTCTCTGGTTTTGACCCTGTCTGTATTCTGATTCTCTGATTGTTTGCCGCCTGACCTGACCTCTGCCTGTCTCTGGATTTTGTTATTGCCTCACCTCCTATATATCTGTTAGCCCTGTTCGACGCCTGCCTGTTATGACCATGCCTTCGTTTAATAAAAGCCTGCACATGGATCCGCGACGCCTCAGACCGTTCATTCGTGACAGAATGCAACCTCACACCAGGATCCAGCGGCTTTTCACCCGAACCATGGCCAGGTATGCACCTTGCAATGTCTTTGCTAACCCTCAAGCAGGGCACCCGATCACTTGAGGATTATACTCAGGAGTTTCTGGACCTGGCTTACTTCTCTGATTTACGGACTGTTTGCTAATTGAATTTTTTCACGAGGAATAAATCAGCCACTCAAAACACAACTTGTTCGGGAGAGGGTCCACGTGAATCACTGGCACACTTTATTGAGTTTGGTTTAGTGACTGTGGGGTCAGCTCTCACGTTGGGTATTATGGAGGAAGAAGACACTGCATTTATTCCCAAGATGGCCGCCTTCCCCGAGCCGCTGCCCAAGATGGCGCCTTCCCGAGCCGCTGCCCAAGATGGCCGCCTTCCCGAGCCGCTGCCCAAGATGGCCGCCTTCCCCGAGCCGCTGCCCAAGATGGCCGCCTTCCCCGAGCCGCTGCCCAAGATGGCCGCCTTCCCCGAGCCGCTGCCCAAGATGGCCGCCTTCCCGAGCCGCTGCCCAAGATGGCCGCCTTCCCGAGCCGCTGCCCAAGATGGCCGCCTTCCCGAGCCGCTGCCCAAGATGGCCGCCTTCCCGAGCCGCTGCCCAAGATGGCCGCCTTCCCGAGCCGCTGCCCAAGATGGCCGCCTTCCCCGAGCCGCTGCCCAAGATGGCCGCCTTCCCCGAGCCGCTGCCCAAGATGGCCGCCTTCCCCGAGCCGCTGGTCGCCGCCTGCCCAGAGCCGCTTCCCAAGATGGATGCCGCCTGCCCAGAGCCGCTTCCCAAGATGGATGCCGCCTGCCCAGAGCCGCTTCCCAAGATGGATGCCGCCTGCCCAGAGCCGCTTCCCAAGATGGATGCCGCCTGCCCAGAGCCGCTTCCCAAGATGGATGCCGCCTGCCCAGAGCCGCTTCCCAAGATGGTCGCCGCCTGCCCAGAGCCGCTTCCCAAGATGGTCGCCGCCTGCCCAGAGCCGCTTCCCAAGATGGTCGCCGCCTGCCCAGAGCCGCTTCCCAAGATGGTGCCGCCTGCCCAGAGCCGCTTCCCAAGATGGTCGCCGCCTGCCCAGAGCCGCTTCCCAAGATGGATGCCGCCTGCCCAGAGCCGCTTCCCAAGATGGATGCCGCCTGCCCAGAGCCGCTTCCCAAGATGGATGCCGCCTGCCCAGAGCCGCTTCCCAAGATGGATGCCGCCTGCCCAGAGCCGCTTCCCAAGATGGTCGCCGCCTGCCCAGAGCGCTTCCCAAGATGGTCGCCGCCTGCCCAGAGCCGCTTCCCAAGATGGTCGCCGCCTGCCCAGAGCCGCTTCCCAAGATGGATGCCGCCTGCCCAGAGCCGCTTCCCAAGATGGATGCCGCCTGCCCAGAGCCGCTTCCCAAGATGGATGCCGCCTGCCCAGAGCCGCTTCCCAAGATGGTCGCCGCCTGCCCAGAGCCGCTTCCCAAGATGGTCGCCGCCTGCCCAGAGCCGCTTCCCAAGATGGTACGCCGCCTGCCCAGAGCCGCTTCCCAAGATGGTCGCCGCCTGCCCTGCGCGCTTTCCAACATGGCCGCCTGCCCTGCGCCTTTCCAACATGGCCGCCTGCCGTGCAAAGCCTCCAGTGCCCGGCGCCTCGTGCCAAGCCTCCAGTGCCCGCGCCTCGTGCCAAGCCTTCAGTGCCCGCGCCTGCGTGCCAAGCCTCCAGTGCCCGCGCCTCGTGCCAAGCCTCCAGTGCCCGCGCCTCGTGCCAAGCCTCCAGTGCCCGCGCCTCGTGCCAAGCCTCCAGTGCCGGCGCCTGCGTACCAAGCCTCCAGTGCCGGCGCGCCGTGCCAAGCCTCCAGTGCCCGCGCTCGTGCCAAGCCTCCAGTGCCGGCGCCTGCGTGCAAAGCCTCCAGTGCCCGCGCCTCGTGCAAAGCCTCCAGTGCCCGCGCCTCGTGCAAAGCCTCCAGTGCCCGCGCCTGCGTGCAAAGCCTCCAGTGCCCGCGCCTCGTGCAAAGCCTCAAGTTATCCCACCCTCCCACCCTTGCTACACGTCGTCAATGGATCCCAGCAGCCCCTGCACTCATCCTCCTCCCTCCACCTGGAGCTCGTCACGGGTCTGCCAGTCTCCATCGCCGCCGTGGGTGAAGGATCCTCGCTTCACCGTCCCGCCTCCAGTCCCAGACTCCACCTCGGCTTGTAGACCCGCCGGCTTCCCTTAGGCTCCTAGCTCCCTCCTCTCTACCGTGCTCCGTCATTCCACCAGCTTCACCAGGCTCCATCGTCTCTCCGGCTACGCCTTGGTCGGTCGTCGACCATCCGTCGCCTCAGGATTCCACTCCTCCAGCTTCGCCTCGTCCCTCCATCCCTCCGGCTCTGTCAGGCTCCTCCCTTCCCCCGGCTCCACCTCAGTCCTCTGTCGCTCTGGCTCCGCCGCGTCCTTCTCGTCCCCCGTCTCCGCATCAGTCGCCGAAGTCTGCGGTATCGCCTAGGACCTCCAGCGCCGCTGTGTCGCCCTGGCTCTTCGGCTCTCCGCCTCCGCCTCCGCCTCAGTCTCCCCGACCACCTGCTCCGCCGCCGTCGGTCGGCTCCATGGGGTTGATGACCGTTACCTCTCCATGGCTCCTCCCTCCGTCGGCTCCACCACTGACCATCATGGCTGGGCTCTGGATCGCCTCCCGCCCCAGACTCCTCCCGTCTTCACCCTGGCTCCTCCCACCGTCTCTTCCTCCCTGGTCTCAGTGTGCTGACTCCCTCCCGGAACCCCCTCCCAAGCTCACAGTTATGTTTTGTGTTGTGGGCGCCAGGAGTCGCTCCTAGGAGGGGGCTATGTCACCAAGCCAGCAGAGGAGCCCTGACCTCTGGGTGATCTGCGATCACTCCCTCTGCTGCTACTTCCTGTCAGAGGACTATAAATACTGCAGCAAGCCACTCAACTGCAGGTTGCATTGTTTCGCCTGTTGTATTGTAGTTATATCGTTCGTGGATTATTGTCTCTGGTTTTGACCCTGTCTGTATTCTGATTCTCTGATTGTTTGCCGCCTGACCTGACCTCTGCCTGTCTCTGGATTTTGTTATTGCCTCACCTCCTATATATCTGTTAGCCCTGTTCGACGCCTGCCTGTTATGACCATGCCTTCGTTTAATAAAAGCCTGCACATGGATCCTGCGCCTCAGACCGTTCATTCGTGACATGAGTAAGTGAATACACTTTTAGGATTTAATAATTTAATTAATTAATTTAATAAAGGTTAATATGTTTCTGGCAAGTTGTATGTTTGGAATGTATTCTTATATATATACACAAAATATATGATATTTCTTAACACACACATCTGCTCAAAATTAAAAGGTGAATGACGCATATATATCATTTTTACGTTAAATCGTTAGTCTTTTTAATTATTACAATAATAACAAATATAAGTCTAAGGGTTGTTTGTGCAGTGATGTACCTGTTTAGTGTAGAAAAACAAAACAAACAAGCGATTAGACTAATAAGCACCGAACCAGCCCTTTAAGTAGAGAGTAACTTTTCTCTGTACTCCACTACATTTGGAATGAATGTTTCAGTGACTCATTACATTTTGCACTGCACCTAGCTTTGCTGCAGTAGTTTATTCATGCTACAAAATAAGCGCTATCACCAACTACAGGGTACTGCAAGTGCTATATGTTGTGCAATTTACTATTACCCAAACTTGTCAAGAAGGTTACTTTACGTGAATGTAAGCCCCTCAGCCAGCAGTTGTGCATCACAGGTGTTTTATATTTGACTCCAGCTGGTAATGAGGCCCAAACCAGCACATCCAGCGAGAGAAGAACCTTAAAATGATTTTATTTATCTGTCATACTGAAGAGACCTTCTTGAGCGGTATTTTTTTTGTTTTGCTTTAGCAGTTTTGAGGAGTTCAATTTTATTCTGGTTTTAGAAAATAAGTTTGATTGCCCTTTTCGTAATAGTCTCTTTCCTGTTTTTGTTGCATTTGTTACCTTGACTTGGACATTTGTCACTTTCTGTCTCCCATGGTGTTTGTCAGTTTGTATCTTATCTCATTCAGCTTGTTAGCCTGCTGTGTACTGTATATTCAGCCCTAGTGTTTCTTTAGTTCTTTGCGAGTTGTTGAATGTAATGGCTGTCTTTTGTCTGCCAATCTGTTTCAGTTCCCTGTGGTTTTTGGCTTATTATTTGTTCTAGCTCTCTCTGCACATAGATCCGTGCCTCTGCCTGTTTCTCCCCTGCTTCTCCTATACTTCATACAATATGCAAGTACTGTTAAAGCAGATACTCGAATATTTTTAATCAAGTTGTTTTGGAAATGGTGACTTGTAACTTGTAGAGCAATAATTTTCACTGTAAGGTATCTGTACTTTTACTTTTAAGTATGGCTTTTAGTTACTCTTCACACCACTGTAAATTTTCAATATACACTGAAATGGCATAAGGGTAATGGCATTGGTGACGCACACTATATTCTGTTCTAAATTAACTTTTTGTTTAACACTTAAAATGTTTGAGAATTTTTAAAAGAAAACAAAAATGTAAAATGCAGCACTGAAACAGTAATTAAAGCAACAGTAATTAGCAGTAAAAAGACGTCCCTGCTTGACACATCACAAATTAATAATTTTTAATAATGTTTCTTGTTATTTTATCATGAACAATGCACATTAAGTATGGTTTTGTGTTGCATTTTATTTAATTCTCTTTTCTTCATTACTTTAGTGTCATTTGTTACCCTGATAAATATTGACATCATATTGCCTGAGGAAATATATTATGTTATAAAATATACATACTGTTTATAACATATTCAGTGGCATATTCATGTGATGTATTCAGGTTTTTGTACATTTTCCTCATGTCAAGCTGTACAAGTTCCCATTTTTTAGCCTGTTTATTATTTTATCCATATATCACACATTTAAGGCATTTGGATATTATTGTAGTTTATTCATATCTTTGTAATAAACGAATAAATGAATTACTCAATGAGACAAACTGCCACAGACACAAGAACACTCTATGAATGTATTACAGGTAAAACAATATAATCAAATCATTAAAGTTACACAAGTACAAGATTATTTCATCTCTGTAGATTAGTAAAGTCACAAAATTTATGCTAAAAATATTTTACTTCATACGTATTGCGGCCCAGTGAGCCCCAATAGAGGTGATGCCCATTCCATTCTGTCGTCCACTGAGAAAACGCAGCTCATTTCCTTTCTGGGTTGGATAGAAGTTAAATGAGAACCCACTAGACTGTCCCACTTTAAATAAGCGCCCCTGATTAGTGACAAACACAAGCTCATAGATGTAACCAGAGTAATACTTTCCAGAGATCTGAATAATTGCTTCTTTGTCACCGAGTGTAATTTCCGATGGATTGCCACTATTTACACCAACCAGTGCCGTCCAGTTACTCTCGTACTTCAGCTGGAACCTAATAGGTAATGTAGGAAATGTTCAATAGTGCATATGCCATAAACAATGACATGCATAATGTAAAATTCTATTACATACATTAAATCACAAATGCTTCCCTGAGAGAAGCATTCGTAGTATCAATTGATGCCAATAAATTAAAGTCATAATTTAAAAAAAAGTAATAATTGTTAAATTTTTGGTAATTTGAAAGTATGGGTGATTCGAAATCTGTCGAGTGGTGCTTGAGAAACTTACCCAGTGATGTAGTTACTGGATGCCCAGTAGTTATTGGATTCCCAGACTCTGATACGGTGATACAACCCTCACTGGCGGTGGAAAATTCAGTCCCACTGCCATCTCCAACAGCAGGGGAGTAAGAGAAAAGATCAGGTAAAGCTGAAAAAATGAATAATAGCTTTCAAAACAGTCTTGCACGTATTATTGCGTCTATGAAGGATTATTCAAGAAAATAAATGGCAGAGCTGTAGTCACTCTTGTTTACATTGTACCTGTATATTGTATTTCTATATTTAGTTGTTTATTTATCTGCTTACTTATTTAAAAACCGAACAATTGTATCAGTGTTGTAATACTCACGCTGCCATGCTTATGGCATAAACTGCAGACAGAATCAGAAAAAACTGCAACATTTTTGAATAAATTGCTGAAATCTAAGGGAATAATAAGAAATTAAGTGTTTGTGATCCTGAACCACAAAACCAGTCACAATTAAACATGGGTATAGTTGTAGCAATACTAAAACATACACTGTGGGTCATAATAAAACACTTATTAATGATTATATGATGACAACCAACTAATTCATTAGCTAATCTATAACATACTGCTAACTGATTACTGCATATAGAAAAGTTACCATCTATAACGGTAAAAAATTATAAATATTTCAATTACCTGTAGATGGTATGTGGTTGATAGTCAAAGAGACTAGTGTGTTGACTAAACCTGCTCGTACACTTTTTTGCTGATCAGACTTTTGTTATTAGTTGAACAAAATGTCTTTTGTTTCGGTTTTCTGTGACACTCCTTAGATGGAATGTTTTAGAACTATTATTGGCATCACAATAAGAATCTCAGCTACCACAAGTTTTTTTTTTCAATTTTAAAACTAATACTTTTTTGCCACCTTTGATCTATAAAGTTCACTCTAATAAATAAATCTACAAAAAACGTTGCTGGGGCAGTACCTCTTTAAAAGGTACATGTTTGTACCTTAAAGGTACGTATTAGTGCTTAAAATGTGTACAGATTTGAACATAATAGGTACAAAAGAGGAGCTTTTCAAAAGGTACCTCTCCAGTGACAGCTTTTGTACCTTTATTTCTGAGAGTGGTCTGTCTGCATTCTGAGCACTGAGATTGACACTGAGCTTCTGTAGATTGAACCTTTTTGTTTTTCAGGCTACAAAAATGTATACAGGCTACAAAAGAACCCTCACTATTAATGAGACTGATACCTGCATTCTAATGTCATTTGTATTATACAGTATAGCTAATTTTCGTACAACAATAAGAATTTGAATTTTAAATTTAATAAGTTGATTTCATTTATTTCTCATCAATCAATCGTGGAAACAGTTGTCCCAAAAACAATTTAGCAGAAATTTAAAAAAAGGGGAAAAATTTAGATGCAACTGTTATGATCTTGAGCTGCTGGAGTGCCCACGAACTGCCCTAGAGGGCACTCCCCCCTGGATGGTTTGTGCTACCTCTGTTTGCATTTCTTTGTCCCTGTTCAAAGATTGAAGTGTGTGTGTCTCTCATTGTTCCTGTGTATATGTAACAATTATTGGATTTCAATTAAATTTTCAATGCAGCTATGTCAGATTGTGCGTCTGGTTCTGGTGGTCATCTAGGTGTTCTGGTCTCCAATGAACGTCATCTCTGGGTGCTGATCCACCATCTGATCTGGATACAAACTGAGAAACAGAATAAGAAAGAAACAGACTAACATTAGCGTAGATGCCATTCTTTTACAATGTATTGAGTACATTGTGTTTTATGAGAAGTGTTCCTGGTTCCAGGTCATCTAATTAATGCAGCCTAAAAATCCTTTAATGGATTTGAATAATATAAGCGTATTAGTGTTTTATGTGAAGGCTATGTTAAAAATATGTATCTTTAATCTTAAAGTGACAGAGTGTGTCTGCTTCCCGAACAGTGTTAGGGAGTGTAATGACAGCGTTGAGGCAGAATTAGAATCCATTCGCAGATGTTTAATAGGGCAAATCCAAACGGCAATGTCGGTAAGCAGGCAGTGGGTCAAAACCAATAATACAATCCAAACCAGGCAAACAGAGCAAAAGGGGCAAATCCAAAGAATAGTGACCAGAAAACAAGGCATAATCATACACAAGGAATTCAGGCAGAATAACTTAAATAACGCTCAGTAAGGCAGAACTGGCAATACTTCGCATTTGAGCACATGGAGGGCCTCTGGTTATAAAGCCTTCAAACAGGAAGTAGTTGCAGAGGAAGTCTGATGGTTGAGCACAGTTAGTACTCGGGCAAGCGCCTGATATGTTCGGACTCAGTTTTAGAATATATTAGGATGTCGTCAATGTAGCGATGACAAACCAATTGATACTGTCCTTGAAGATTTTGTTGATGAATGATTGTAAGATAGTGGTTTAGTTGGCTAGTTCATACGGCATTACCTGATACTCATAGTGCCCCCTGATGGTGAGAAATGCAGTCTTCAACTAGTCGCCCTCCTTGATGCGGATTAGATTTTAGGCACTCCTCAAGTCCAGTTTTGTGTAGATGGTGGCCTCCTAGGGTCGGTAAGGTGGCAGTTGTGTCGCTTTGACTTTACTAAATACATCAGAGAGGTCCTGGTAGCAAGCAGGGATATTTATGGGTTTATCCAGGCAGGGTTTTCTATGCTGGTTGTGAGGCACATTTGGGGATTATTCGGGAAGCAGTGATTTTGACAGAAGGTCGACCAACCAGTGAGTTCTCTGTTAAACCAGGAAATGTTAGGATCATGACTGCATAGCCAGGCGCCACAGTAAAAACACAAACAAAGTCGTCTGTGTTTCTCCCTCTCTCCCTCAGAAAGCCAGGAAATGTTGAGTTGCATGGGTTCGATTTCTTGACATGTCTCGGCCTTGGTTGGTGTTGGTGAATTAAGCGGATCCCCTTTCTTCATTTTAGTTTTGGGATTGTCTCATGAGGTGAGGTCTCATGACTGTCTCATGAATTCTGATGGCCAGGTTAACAAACTCAGAAAAACCCAAATCCTCCCCTTTGCAGGCTAGTTCTGTCTGTAGTTCGGTTGATAAACTTGAAACATGGCTTTCACAGCAACATCATTCCAGCCACTTTGGGCACGAGAGGTTTTGAATTCGATTGCATACTAATAATCTGGGTTGAAATATCTTGGCCTCCAGAGGGGTATTCAAAAACTTCTCTGATAAGTAAGGTTAACATGAGAGCACACTTCTTTTCCTCTGATTCAAATCTTTCACCCTGATGATCAAAGTACACTCTGGCTTGGCGAATAAGACCCTTGCATTGTTCGGCTTTTCACTTAAACAGTTGATATCATGTTATGCAAACATGTGTACGTACTGTATCTACAGTTCTACAATAAAGGTCTGTTTAGAGAACCATATAGTCTCCTGTCTTCCTTTTAAGACACTTTTCCATCTACTAAACCACCCTCTCTAATGTGCATATAATTCTTTGTATGTGTATAAATAGTGGGGTTGATAAAACTGTCCTGGGGAGCCCACTGATTCAAGTCCTGTATTTTATATTGGAAAGGCAAAGACGTTCCTGGATGTAGATACTCTATCCCATAGCATGCGGAGTACCAAGGTAATGTCTTTGGTGGTCTCCTCTCTCTTCAAAACCTTTGGCACCCCTGCTGTCTTTTCATCGTTACCTTTGCTCTGTGCTGCAGGTCCATTCACCACATCATCAGTGGCCAGTTGTTCCTCCACCCCCACATCTTCTCCTTCATCTCCTTCCTTTTCAGGTTCACTGAACTGGACAACCAGTAATTTGGTTTCCTCTAACTCATTTCTGTCAAAAGATTGCAGGTCTTTAAATGCAGACGCGAGTTTGTGTTTTTGTCCCACAGGTTGCTGAAGCTGGGCCGCAGGTAAGTAGTAATAATCACATTCTTCATCATCTTCTGAGTCACAATCATGCTTTTTTCCGTGAAGGTTGGTCTGCATTTTTTCCTCTTCGCTTTTGGCTCTGGTTGGTGCTCCAATTTAAATGGTAGGTAGTGACATGGTAACAAAAGGTTTCGGTGTGTAGAACCCTTGACCTTCCTTTTCCTCTTTCCAGTTTTACCTCATAGACAGAACTACCTTTTCCCACTTGGCGAACCACTGTGTGTATTGCGTCCTCCCAATGATTTTCCAATGAGTGCAGCACAAATGGGTTTTATTTAATCTCCGTTTTGTGGTAGCAGAGGTAAGATTTACATTTATTTTTTAATCTAATCTACACTGCTTCCTATGATCTGCCCAGTGATCTGCTTGACATGCTTTTGAGCAGTATAGCATCTGCCTACAATTGCACAGTTCCTCAACATTAGGTTAGAATGGATGGTGCCATAATATGTACAGCTTTGAGGGGACTCTTCTTCAGCACCGGTCACTGCCTGTCGAGGCCGTGACCCAGCCTCGTTTAAATGACCTACCTGATGCATCATGGGTACCCATGGTCGACAGCCAGCTGAGAAATGGTCACTATCATCACACTTGTAACAGTGAGTACAATAGATATCTAATCTACTTTGTCGGCATGCAAGGCATTTCCTTACCCGACTTGGAGGGAACTGATAACGTTGCACTGGGAATCACTGTGTGTCGCTGAATTGCCATTCTCTGCTGATCAGATTGCTGCCAGTAACCTGGAGGTGCATACTGATTTGGTGGATAAGGTGTACTGGTGACTCCTGTCACTGGAGGAGGACATTGAGTAGACATGACCTAAGGTTGTTTAATTGACTCTCAAATTTGAGAAACTTCGGCACTAAGGTCTTTCAACAGAGCCATGCCTGTGCGCATTTCTCTCAGCTCAGTTTTTTTCTGGATATTTCGGACATATTTGTTTCCCTTTAGGTATGTCCCCGGATTGAACTGTGTGCAATTTCTGGGCATTTGGCTGGACTTGTTTTTTTTTTTTTTTTTGTCGCTCGGTTTCGTGAGCACATGCCTGATTGACTTTGTCAAACAGCAGTTCATCACTCACATCAGCTTGTGTCAAATAAGGCCGCAGGTCACCTCTAATGCTGGCCTGGTCACCTCGTTCTGCAGGCCTGTCAGCACAGTATAAAGGAACATACTCTGGACTAACTTCAAACTAGATTCAGCTTCCTGGGATGCAAACAAAATCTTTTGTCTTAAGTTTAGGCTTAAGTCTTTTCTTTTTCTTTTTCTTTTTCTTCTTTTTTTTTTACAACCACCACACAATCTATGACATATGCATGTAAGTAATTGCACTCTTTTCTTTCTTTTTTAAAAGGAAAGACAAACTATTATTGCTATTATTACTACTATTATGCAACACGAAGCAAAACACACACACCTGCACCAGAAGAAAAAGATAACTGAAAGTATGTCTGTTTAATGTTTATTTATAACCTCCCAGGTGCACGCATTCACTATTGTCACCAACTGAGGTTATTTAACAAATTTGTTTGTGATACACAAACTTAATAACTGGTCGAACAAGAGTGTTCTCATAAGTATCGAGAGTAGCTTTTTATAGGTAGTGTAAGTTAAAACTGTTTATGTGGTATATTGTGTGAAGCACAGTCAACTCAATTACATCAAATGAGCTGAAAGTATTTATACACAAACATCTGACGCAGATGTTGACAAATTACTAAAGCACATACTATTTTTTTTTTCTTAAGGATGTCCTTTTCGTTTGCTAATACCTTGATAAAACAATCAGTTCTCAAAAGAGAAAAATATGATGATCAATGACAGCTTTAAAGTCAAACTTAATGGTTGTCTATTAGGTATGTAAAGCTTTTGAAATGCATGTGACTTGAGGCTGACTTCTAATTAGCTTGTTTCAGACTGTCCTTGGGGCACCTCAGACCCTCCCACTTTTGATTTTTTTTTATATGCCTTATGTGATTGGACAATCATTCTCGACTGACAAATAGGGGCAACATTTATTCCGAAATTGAAGTACCGTAAATTCTGAACTATAAAGCGCCCCTGCATATAAGCCGCATCCGCTCTATTTTTAAAAATAAAAAAATAAAAAAATAAACAAGCCGCACCTGCATATAAGCCGCATCCGCTCTATTTAAAAAAGTTTTGCTCTTCCCGCTGCCTCCTCCAGCGTCTCACCATAGACTCATTGACGCTAAGCTTCCGAGCAGCAGCGTGGTGTCCTTCTTGTATAACGAGATCGATGGCCTTCAATTAAAACTTGCATCATACGAACTTCTTCGTGTGGGTTCCATGATGAAGGGGTGAGGATTTGAAAAGATAGAGTTTGACAGGATTGGTCATTTGTCGTCCTTCTATCCGCTTCTACCGACTTATATCTGCTAAAGAGGAACTAGCGTATTCTTCTTTGTATTTATTTTGTCTTAGTTTTGATTCTAATTCCGGTTAGAGCGCCCCTAGCGGTGGGAAAAACCTGCAGAATAGCCGCACCTTTGTATTAGCCGCATGGTTCAAAACCTATGAAAAAAGTAGCGGCTTATAGTCCAGAATTTACGGTAAATTGATTTGATTTTAACTTTACAAAACATCCTTTGCAAGAAAAGCATTTAAATGAAGAATGTATATAAATATGTGGATCATGGAGCTTGGATGCGATGGAAGTCATGCCTTTTATTGTTTTCTGCTTGTTATTTCAAAATCCTGTCACTGGATTGTGGGCAAAGACAGAGAATGTAACTGAAACACTGAATTTACATTATGCATCAACATCACATTTGCACACACAATTAAAATTCATGTTTTCTCCCAAAATTAATATAATAAAGAGAACAATAAAAAAAAATGCTATTAACCAGATAATTATACATTTTAATAAACATTTCTGTTCAGAACGATTGAAATGTATTTTGTTTTCATTTCTGTTTTTGTTCCTGTTAAATGTCATTTATGAAAAATATGAAAAAAAAAAATATGATCTGTAAGTATTTAACAAGTATTTAAGTTATTATATTTGGCATTATTACATTTAATGATATATATATATATATATATATATATATATATATATATATATATATATATATATATATATATATATATATATATATATATATATATATGTTTAATATATATGTAACTGCATTATTGAAAGAATGGTGATTAGTGTTTTTGTCATTCCTAAGATGATAAAAGATAATCACTGGAATTTAATATGAATAAATATAAAGTTATTACATGCAGTTATACTTGATGTGGTTGATATTTGAGTCTGGTTTGCTGACTAAACCTTCCTGCATTTATATTCTCCTAGTCAAACAGCTTGTTGGACAAGTTACGATTGTCATTCTGTCTCATTTATGTCACACTTCAAATACAATATTTTGGAATGCAAAAGAAGTTTTGGTCCAAGTGTAAAGAATGATTAGAAAGATGTATACAACTTTGCTTGAGTGTGTTTTTTTAAATAAATAAAAAATATACAAAATGTACCAAATGACAAAAGGGTTATACATGAAAAAGCACTTTTTATATATTAGAACACTTCATTCATTTTAAAATGTAAGCAACTTTTGCTGAATCACACCATTAATGAATTGTAGCTCCATTAAAAATGTGATGTTCATGGTCAAAAAATATGAATAGTTCTGTGCCAATTACATAGAGTAAAAAAAGATGTTAATATCTGGATGAGCAGATTCAGTTAGTTGAAGAAAGATATTAAAAACAACTAAAGTACACTAATAATAATAATAATAATAATAATAATAATAATAAACACTGTGCAAACACAGTCAGAGGTTTCAGTCCTAGCTGGACTATCTTCAGTGCTAAAGTTTCAAACATTATTTAGCAAACATTTAAGAAGACCAGGACACAAAACAGAGATGTCAGATGATTCAACTAAATCAGAAGAGTAATAAATGATTGACAATCACCACCGATAAGGGTGAGATTGACTTAACAGCAACATAGTAATAGAAAAAAAAATGTGATGGACAGAAAAAGCCTTTAAAGAAAGATTTAAAGTTTCATTAGGACCAAAAGGTTGCTCAGTTTTAACTTGAAAATTCCAAAGGCTTGTAAGTCACATTGTAAGTCTTTGATCAGTGTTGGAGTCCCTGTGGATTCATTTACTCAATTCCACAATTAACTAGAGTATGTGCAGGTTGATTTGCATCCTTAAAGTGTCTAGCTACTCCAGATTTTATAAAGGGAATTGGACAGTGTTCCATTATCTATTGAAACCAAATGAATTGTATATTGGTGCGTACAGAATTCATATACTCTTAAAAAATTTTTTTTTCCTTTTCACTAACCCTGAAAATCACAAAGATATTTTATCATCATTGTAAGATCACTAAAAAATGTTGGTTGGAAATGGATTACTGTTATATACTTTTATGGTACATTTATGTTACATTTGAAAAAATCTAAAGTAATTATTAGAAAGAACCAACTGTGCCATTTCAAACAATACCTCAGAAGATGTCCTTTTGTTTGTGTTCATGGTCAAAAAATTGTGTGTTTTAGATTATGTCTCTATTATTAAGTATACATTTGTCTAAACAAAAAATAAATAAATAAACGCTATGTATGTATGTATTATATTTTATGATAAGCATTTTCTAAAACATTTTCTGGAGATAAAATGGGATTTAAAACTTAAAAATAAAAGTAATATGCAAGTATAAACAGAAATCATTATCATCATATTTTTCCATGGACACATTTTATTTATATATATATATATATATATATATATATATATATATATATATATATATATATATGTTAAAAAGTAATGGGCCCAAAGACATTACAGGAACTAGTGTATTTTCTCAAAGTCTTAGATTGATAACATGCGAAAAAATGTTTTGTTCTATTAACTTCAAGTGTCTCAAGTGCTGTTCAAAAATCTTTATCACATCTTTAGAACAGAAGGCAAGTGAAATGTAATCAGTTCTTTTGTTACAGATGAGTTCTTGAGGAAATGAAGACTGGAGTTGAAATGGGTGAGTATCACCAGGAATGTCTGATGGGTAATGCTAATCTTGGTCTTTCAGGAACGAATCAGAGGAGCCCAGAGGATTGCTGGAGATACACAGACCAGTGAGGAATCGCAGGAGTAACTCGACTGGATAGAGAGAGGGTCTCGAGACACTTGGAGAACTAGGAGGAACACAAGAGGTCACACAGGTAAGTAAAGTCCTTTTGCAGAGCAGAGTTCACTTCTGAGTATGAGACCAGACAAATACTGTAGCCGAGGTGTGTGCTCTTAAGTGACTTCATGACTGATTTGCTGAGCGACAGGTACTCAGAACTCAGGTGACCATCTGGCCGTTCTGTTACAGTACCGTTCCCTTCAGCAATCAGAACGAGCAGCGTGAAACTCCAGGATGGGCTCCAGTATGTACTTTCTGGGGACAGTCTACCGGGTATTCAAGATAATCCAGGATCTCCTTTACTTTGTACAATGACCCTTCATCCAGGATCATTGCATTACTTTAAGTTAATTATCCACTAAAAAGTAAAGTAAAGAATTACTCATGATTTTTACGTAATTTAGTTACAGGTACTTATAAAGTATTTGCATTACATACTGTAAATATTGAATTTTAAATCTATATTTTACAGTCTAAAGAATTGAATGCAGTGTCTTAAACCCTCAGTGTTTTCCTTATGTCATCTATATTTAAGGGATGTACGTTTAAAATATTGTTTATTCACATATTTATTCACATATGTTTATGCACATTCACACAAATGAGTCACTTTCAGACAATTAAAGCGAAAGCAATTAAAAAGTAACCTGTTTTTGTCCAACTTGAGAAGACAACACTGCTGGCTTTCATCACCATGAATTTCTATGCTCTTGTTAGCCAGTGTCACAGATGTGAAGGAACTTGCGAAGGAAAAAAAATTAAACATGCTCTCTGGGTTGAGGTCGTGAGGTGTTGCAGACGTTAAGTGCACTATGACACACTAGACGAGATGAAACATCCCAGCACCCAATGTCTTTTATGAATCCCCATGATTCAAGCAGATCAAAATCGGGCTAAAATCATGTAGTCTGGGCACAGATGTCAGTCAGACTTTGGAGATCAGCTTGATTTAAAAAAAGAGGCAGACCATACATGCCATTTTTTTCTGGACATGTCCTTGCATTTCTGTTTTGCTTTGATTCAAAGTACCTCGAGAGCGTTTTGAAAACCGATGTCATACACCAATTGGTCTGCAACAAAGCCAAAACCTAGATATTTTAGGTAATATAGAAATCCCGGCCAGGATGCATTTGGGAAAAATGGCACTTATGGTTACCCTAGAAAGAGGTAAAGATTTTAGTAACACACTGTGTGGATTTTTATCATTATAGGGTGGTTGCGTACACCCACTGCCAATACACATCTTAGTTGTTAGCATTATATGTCCTTTTGTTGTTCATAGTGTAAGCTGAAAAATAATACGCCTGAGTGATGCATCTTTCTTTTAAAATTTATTTTGATACATATTCATCTGACAAAGAAATTATTTATAATCGCACACTTAGAGAGGATATTGAAAGTACTATTGTATGTTACTAAGACACCTAGGTTCACAACAAGGTATTTGTTTTTTAATCATAAAAAGATGAAAATTGGAACGTGGATCACATGAATTAGCCTGTGAAATTTGGCCTTCAATACAAGTGCATTGCTTCTGTTCCAACACACAAATCATCACTGAGCACCAAAAGAACAGGTTTTCCTTAAACTATGTTCCAACTGAACAATAGATAAAATCTTGCCCGTAAAATAGAATATTAATTATTTCCTTCAACTTTCTATATATTTTGTGACATAACCACATAAAATTAATAATTTTATGTATCTATATTTTTATTAAGGTTCACCATCCATCAAGTGCCAAGCAAAAGTGGCTTATAGACAACTCTGTGAATGTCCTTGAGTGGCCCAGCCACAGCCTAGGATTGAAAGCAATTACATATATTTTGGAGAAACCTGAAAATGTGCATCTGCCCACATCCAACCTGACAGAACTTGAGAGGTTAAGAGGCTAGCATGAAAATTGCAGATAATTGCTGAATGATGATGATCAAAGCCTGTTACATCATACCCAAAAAGATTTGAATGCTGTAATTGGTGCTAAAGGTGCTTCAAAAAGTATTGAGAAAAGGCTGTGAAATATAAAATGTACATGAAGAAAAAAATGTGTGTGTATATATATATATATATATATATATATATCTATTAATATTTAAAACAAAATTTTATATTGTCATTATGGGGTATTGTTTGTAGAATTTTTAATAAAATAATTATTTAATGTGGAAAAAGTGAAGTTATATATACACACACACACACATATGTTGGTTTTGTGGTTTATGGACTCTCCATAGGCGTAATGGTTTTACTGTACAAACTGTATTGTCTATCACCCTACACCAACTCCACACATAAACGTACCCCATTTTTTACCCCAAAAATTTTGTCACAGTGAGATGCAGGGAATAAACTCACCATGATAAAAATACACGTTTTTTTAATAATTCACAGAAAGGTAATCCAACAAGGAGTGCAACATGCATACATACATAGGCCAGACAAAAACACTGAACTGAATGAAACTTCTGTCCAAGATTCAGAGGCAGGAGGCAGGGACGAAGGAATTTTTCAGCTACAATGCTGATGGAGACTGCCAGAGCCGTGGCGAATCCAGCACACAGGGTGAGGGTGAGCAGTGGGGCTGACTGGAGCGAGCGTTGGGGGAGACAGGAACGGGTGGGAGGACGGGCATTTGTGAGTCTCCTTTGGGCTGAACTTGAGTGAGCTCTTGAAGCGGCACTGGAGGCGCTTTCGAGAAGAGGGCACTGGAGGGGGCTATTGAGGAGCGGGCACTGGGGCTCTGGCACTCTTGAAGGCGCCCACCGTGGTGAGCTCTGTTCCTGGCTGTCGCACAGGGTCTGACGTCATGCGTCTGGCTGGCTCAGAGGCGATCGTCGGTTAGGTTGAGGTTAAGTCCTTCTTATTCCATAGAAAGGTAATCTAACAAAAGGGTAGCATGCATAAAATACATAGATGAGACCGGACTAACTGAATCACTGAACTGAATAGGTTTGGTATTTAAAAGAAATTTAAAATCTTGAAATCAACAGATTCAATTTAATGTCAAATGGTAGGTCTTGTAGTAACTTCATATTAAGGTCAGTTTGGACAGCAGTTTCTTCATGTGGTAACTGGGTAAAAATATGAAGTTAATACTCTGAAAATGGTTTAGTGTATATGCAGGCCAGTGTGTTTTTGACATTCAGTTTACAACAAATTAATGTCAAAGTTTAGTCATCAAATTGATGTCAGTGATCTTTGTGTTTTCTTAATACTTATTGGATAATATACATTACATAATATACAATATACACGTTTAAAATACATTTAAGTATCATTTTATTTTCTTAACTTGGGCCTCGAAAAGTATCGCTTTACAAATGTCCATTTGAAGCATGTCCCAAATCCAACTAAAAACAGAATGTCTGAAGTCTGATTATTTTATAAAATTATTTAATTAGAATTACTAAGTGAAAATGTATTTTACTGGGTTGACAGATGCTCGATGCTGCTTGAATTATTTAGAAATAGCAAACGTACATATGTTCATGAATAGGCTGCTAAATTTACTGTGAAGTGCCGGAAGTATAGCTACAGGACACAGTGTCTCGTTCCCTCAAGGAACCATAGTTATATTCATAACCTGGAGCCATTCCTTTTCCGAAAACAACAAGATGAATTCGAACTGCATCCGAAAACAACAAGATGCCCATACCATGCACCCTGCACCATTATGAATGGTCATACCAATGTACTCAGGCTGTCAATTTAAACCCGACAAAGGTATGTAGATGGGAAACTCTACAAACTGAGGATGTGTTGTATCTATTGCCCATCATAACAAACCATGCACCACTGGAAAATACATAAAGTGAATAAAAAGCACACATTTTTCTGATGTTAACAATGAGCTGACCGAATAAGATAATCTGATTGATTTAAAGGCAAAACTGGAACAACAGTGCCCTCAGCTGATGCACAGGGATAGAACACAGTGGAGCTCATGCCACATCCATTTTTATATATATGTAATGTAAAAGTATATTAATATACTATATAAAAAATATATATTTTCAAACTGTAAACCCATAAAACTTCAACTTAAATTCATTAAACTAGCATAATCTGGTATAAGGTCCACTCAATTAATTACGTAATTAGATTACAAAGTTCCTACAAATGTGGTGTGTGTTTGTGTGTGTATGTGTGTGTGTGTGATATGTTGATCATACCTATTCAGGATTTTCTAGTAACTCTTTTTCACAGGTAAGAGAACAAGTTCAGCTCAAAATCAGAAACTTAAGCAATTTAAGATTAAGCAGCTCACGTTGTTATGATAATAATCTTATATTGGAATGCTTGGGTAAGATCACTTAGCATTACAAAAGTCTTCATTTATTACTCGTTTTTATCACTTTTGCTTGAATTCTCTGTCACTAATTGGTGAATATTTGCATTTTCACTTTCCTCGACGTCCCTGATGGCGGCGATTCAACATGCTGAGTCATGTCGATGTGGGCAGGACGAGATTCAGTGAGAGCCAACAAAGGGATAACACCAAAATGACTAGCTCAACTGTCGCTCGCCATCGGCCCGACGAGAGCCAACGGCCGACCATCGGCTTGGTGTGTCCCAGCCTCATTTATTTGGTGTAAGAACTGTGGACAAAGTGGTCCCATAAGCACTTACTTACTGTCTAAGTTATAATGGGTAAGCCACCAAATTCATTTTCTTCCTCAAAACTTCCTGGAAGAGCTTTTAGATGGTTGGTAAGAGACACATTGAAAGTGGCATTGGGCAAATTTTCAATCACTAGATGTAAGTGCTTATCACTGATGTCTTCGATAGTGTTTTTATTCACAGTGTACATTAGAGGGTGCAGCCCAAACAAACCGCATGAAGAATATGACACAGAAGAAAGTTCAACACCATTCAGCAGTAACAAAAGTAAACATAAGTGTGCCATTTCTGTTTATTAGTATGGTTGAACTGGATCATCGAAAGTCAGTAGCAAAGACATTGGTTGATAAAATGTGATTAAATACATAAATTATATTTGTCTTATTTAACATATTTATTTTAGGTTTACATAATATTCTGAGTTTGTATCAGACTGTTTTTTGAAGAATACTGAATGTGTTTTTAGTGCAGGTGAGATAAGTAAATGCATGTTCACTATTTAGTCTAGAACTACAGCTAAATCATGTTCACACAGCGCTTCTGCACTTACTTATGTTTTCGCTACACCTGGCAACACAGTCAATACATGGGAACCAAAGTAACATACTTGTTTTCTATCACTCATCAATACAGGTACACTCACATATCACCCACAGCCATATTAATTAAGAGGATGGGAGATTCCTTTCTGGGTGGAGAGCGTGAGGTACATGGGGGTTGAGCCGACATAAGCTCACTCTCATCCTGGTGCTGTACTCCACGAGTAGCAGAATCACTCTGAAAAGTAAGTGATCTGAGAGCACAGAGAGGCGAGGCTCATGTTCTTACAGTGCAGGCATGAGGGCATAGACGAGTGCGGCTTCTGATTCTGATTTACCCAGACAGGCAACCGACTCATGGTGGCTGTCGTCAGCATGCAGAAGGGATCTGCACCTGCTGCAGTAGTGGCCCAGCATTTGAAAAAATCAGCTCTTTTTTTTCCATATGGCAAACATCTTCCTAAAGCAGGTAGGCAGCAGTCGCAATCCACTTCTGAGGCATGATCAACGACAAGCAGAGTTCAGTGGTGGTCTGAAGGAGAAGTAATCTGAATCCTGTGGTGAAGCACCTGCTTATATAGTCAGAGGCCCTGCCCGTTTTGGAGGGCTTCTCAACATGTTAGTTCATGCAGCACCGAACAATCAATTCGAGATTGCCTGCTCGATTGCAAACAAACTCTAGAGCAGTTTGGCTGTAGCGAGAAAGCAATCTGATCCACAGACCAATGAACCAGGCTATATCACAGTCTATCAAGGGTGGTTGAATTCTATGAAAAGCATTAGCTTTTTTGTTTTGCTAATACCTCAAAATAAACAGTGATTTTCTGTGGGTGAACACGTCAATTTTTATAATTTTTATAATGCCGTCTTATTGTTCTTCTTCATAGAATGAAAAAAAACAATAAGCCTGCTAAGCTGTTGTCATTTAATCCTGACATATGACAGTCATGACAGCTTAGTGGCATCCTGTAAAATAAACTATACATCTTTGACTAATGACCAATGAGAGAACGCACACTTAACTTGTATTAACAAATTTGAGCCGCTTAGAAATTGTGCCATGTGAATGTACATATCTGCATTTTTTAGGGAAAAAATATTATGCGTAGTTTGTAAGTTTTGGGGAAAACATTATATAAAACTCATACTGAATAGTCCTGCATAGGACGTTTGATTAATCTGTATTCTATGATAGAATATTTATTTTAAAATTATGTGAAAATAATCTGTGAGCATGTTAATATCAGTATTATGTAGCCTATACATTTTGTAGTCATAAACTCATGCATGCTTTGTATTATGGTAAAAAGGACTTTATATCCCAGAAACAAATTATTGTTTAGGAAGTTTAACATCCATAGAAATATATTTATAAAATATAACTGCGAATATAGTATTAATAATAAACATGGTCTAAACATTCTTATACCCATAGCATTCATTATGCACTCATACTAATTTCATATCATATTGTTTTAAATCAAAATCAAAATTATTGACTGATTGATCTGCAATTCATTTGTCAAATCTATTCATTACTGATTGTCATGAATCAAGTCAAGTCACAATGGATCATCAGGAGTCTCTCCACTTCTCCGCTGATCATCCAATGTCTGTTCTTGTCAAGAATGTTAAATCAAAGTTTACTTATGTCATGTCTGCAAAGTCAAAGGTTGATCACTTCTTGTCTACAAAACTAGACTCTGCTAATGCCATGCCTGCTACTCTAGGGCCTGTGAACCAGAGCGTTGTTAGCATTATCCCTCTCTTAGAGATCGTCTATGGAGGCCATTTGTAACTCCTAGTCCTGCCCTGTCATGGCTATGGAGGCTGTTTGCAACTCAGTGGTGTAATTGTAATCCTTGACTTATCAAAATATAGAGGTATGGCCTTTTCTGTATCATGTTTGACTTTGGAGACACAAAATACATAATTTGGTTATGGCAGAAAGTGAAATGACCGCCATGGTATATTTGCAATTGTTTCATTTTCTGAAAATGTTCAGGGTTCAACGCCTTTATGAAAAAGTGAACATATCACCTCAAACCTTGCACATATCACCTGGACTAATAAGGCATTTGAGAAGAAATAAATGATGAAAGCAGGGTGAATTATTTCCAGGTTTTTTAATGTGGTCTTCACGTAACAATTGAAAATCGTTAACAACTGATCTTATTAAAAGTTAACCCATACATAAGTGTCATTTGCCATTATTTGTCATTAAGACAAATAACGTTGATCATACAGTACATGTTCATGCTGTAAGTTTAAAACATAAAATAGGGTAAAACAATCAAACTAAAAAAAAACCCTTATCATTTGTTTAAGTGATCACAAAAAGCTGGACTATAAAAATGAAAAGAGATCAAACTGATTTCATATTGGCAAAGAGAAGGTAAAGTGGCTTGAACTAAACTAATCTTAAACTGTTACACTGTTGTCACTGGTGTTAGTAGAGAGCCCAGTGAGCCCCAATGGAGGTGATGCCATTTCCATTCTGTCGACCACTGAGAAAACGTAGCTCACTTCCAACATTGGTCGGATAGAAATTAAATGAGCTTCCGTAAGGCTGCCCCACTTTTAAAGAGCGGCCTCGACTAGTGACAAACATAATCTCATAGATGTAGCCACTGTAATATTTTCCAGAAACCTGAACGATGGATTCATTGTTACGAAGTGTCATCTCCATTGGATTGCCATTGCTTGTACAAACCGCTGTTGTCCAGTCAGCATCATAACGCAGCTGGATTCTGAACAGATATTTGATGAAAGTGTTTAAAAAGATGGTCACAGAATAATAAGCAGAAGAATCAAAAACATGATACTTTAAAGATCAAGCCACAAGTATGATTTAAGGCGTATCAAATTCACATTTTTGGTCTAGATGGATGATCATTGGTGCGTTGCTTACCCGCGAATGTACGCGTTACTGTTTTCCCAGATTCTGATACCTGTGATGCGACCATCAGATGCAGTGGTATATTCAGTTCCACTACCATCCCCAACAGCCATGGAGTATGAGTAGTAATCTTGTAAAGCTGAAAGTGGACATAAATATGCTGTGAGTCAATCTTAAAAAAAAAATTCATTAGTAAATTTAAAGGGGTTGCTAATGTTGCTAAAAAGGACATTATTTTGTGTATTTGGTGTAAAGCAATGTGTTTAAGTGGGTTAAGTTTCCACATATTGTACAGTATTGTATTTCCTCTAAGCCCTGACCTCCAAAAGAGATTGATTTGTTCAAAGCTCATTGTTCTAAAAAAGCGAGTTATGCTCTGATTGGCCAGCTATCCAGTGCACTATGATTGGCCAAATATCTCAGCCGTTTGGCGCAAAAAAATTATTTCCTATCATAACATGATGCCGCGTCCCAGTGCTATGACAACAACAGAAAAACAAGTTACAAACGAGGCATTTGTTGCATCCATTGGAGACATTATACTGATTATCATAACTAAATACTGTCTTTTTAGATGTCGTGTTGCATCGTGCATAATAAACATAACACCATGTCTGTGCACAGCTAGCATAGGTTGCTCCCAGGTTCAAATTCTTTGCATATACATCTGAGAGGTGTTATGAAAACATCTCCTCACTTTGTGATGTGTTTAAAGCCATTTTAGGGGACAAGTCATAACTTTTATAAAGAATATCTCTTTGGTTTTGATACTTTAGCGTTTGTAACAACTTGTAACACTCCAAAGAGAAAGGCAAATTTGAAATCGCTTCATATGACCCCCTTTAAAGAAATTTAAACAAAGAAAAAAGTTATCTCAAATTGTATTTAACCACGCATCAAAATGTCAGGTATTAAGATGAATCATTTTGCATGTTGAAGAATTTCTAGTGATTTAAATTTTCCAACAGCCATTTATTGATGCACCACAATGCAAACATTTATAAAATCTTGTGTGGTGAGCAATACTCACGCGCAGCCATGCCCACTGCACAAACTCCGGAGAGAACCAGAATAAGACAAAATTTTTTTTTTTTTTTGGGGCCACAATGTGCAGCACACACCAGTAATCTAAGAGAAACAAAATAGATTAGACATTCACCCACGAAACCTAACTGCATGTTGACTGAAAATATTTAATTGTGATCAAAGTTTTCATATACTTTCACGTAAAAACATGAAGATAAAAAAATGCAATCATGAAAAGTTGGCAACATAAAGTCATTACCTGCTGTGATACTCAAAGTGGTCGATAAGTTGATTTGTTGACAAGTTGATAAGTGGTTTGCTGACAAAACCTACTTGAATTTATATGCTGCTGATAGTCAAGCCTCTTCATTAGGACAAACCATTCTCATGTTTCTGTCTCCACCTCAGATGGAATATTTTGGAACACATAATAAGTTTTGGCCCAAATGCAAAGAATGCTTACAAGGATATATACAAATAAATAAAAGCAAGAGACCAAATAAAAACAATAGAAATAAGGGGGTTACATGATTATACAACACAACATTAGTTTTTATCAAATTTATGCAGAACAATGCAAGGAATTTTTTGTATTTTATTGTATTAAATTGATCAGGCCCTTTATTGAAAACACCATTACTATATCTGGTGTTCATGAAAAAATATAAATACAGAATTTTGGATTTTTATTTTATTATTATAGTTTTATTTTATTTATTTATCTGCTATTTGACTTACCCAATTAATTTAAGTACAAGTAAAGATGCATTGCTTTGTAATGTATGTATCGGGGACTGTAAACGTTTCCTTGGCAACACTTTATTCTAGTAGACATTCTACTAACAGTAAGTAACTTTGCAACTACATGACAACTAGCAGTCATTAGAGTCGTAGACTGTCTTCCTTAATAATGTCTAACACTTTATTTTGATGGGTTTACAACGTACAGCATACATCAATTTATTCTGCTAACTCTAAACCTACCTTATTACTACAGTAATTCTCATTGCATCTCAACTACATGTTTCCTAACTCTTGTAAAGACATGCAGAATCTCCTGCATGTCTTTACATGCAGTTGCAAATGAATGAGAATTTGTTGATATGTAGTTACAGAGTTGCTCATAGTAGAATGTCTAAAGTGGACTGATTTCTAAATTGGTGAACTGTCACTTATTTGCAGATCTCAGGCTTCTGGAGGAGGATGTATATTCTTAAAGGGGTCATATAATGCTATTGGTCTCATTGGTCTCATTGATCATTGGTCTCCTGGAGGGTCTCAGCTCTGCACATCTTTGCTCCTAATCAAACACGCCTGATCTATCTAATCGAGGTCTTTAGGATCACTAGAAACTTCCAAGCAGGTGTGCTTTGGAGCTGGTTGGAGCTAAACTTTGCAGAACTGTGGCACTCCAGGAATTGCGTTTGAGACCAATGCTCTAGATGGTGCTGCAGTCCGTAAGTGTAACTCAGTCTGACCTAATGACATCATTATCACATGGCAGAGCTGATTGGTTTTCTGCTGTTTCGGTAGCCAATGAGCTCTCTGCTTAACGTTCGACTATATAACTAGTGTTTGTTGTAGCAGTTTTTGGAACATGCTCAGAACAGCTGAATTCAATATCTAAGATAAGTGAATGCTCTTTAAAATCCACATCCCTGTGTATATTTTTGTGGTTTGCCTAAATGAATTAAAAATGAGCAACCATAAGCAGTTAAACAGTATAAAGCATATAGCAGTCATTTCAATGAGATACAGCAGGAGGGTATTAATAGTATTGCTAAGAGAACTATCTATTTTGATGTATTATGAGTAGTGTGTTGCATAATGTTAGAAATGAAGAAAGAACCCTCCACCTTCCCCGGCTCCACCTGTATCTGCAACAATGTGATTCATGTATGCTATAGGGGGTTATTGTCACGTTTCGCGGTTTCTCGGGAGAGGGAACGCTCGAGACTCGAAATGCACTTAAAAAGATTTAATCCAAACTGTCAAAATAAATATACAAAAGGCAGGTAGGCCGAACAAAAATCACTTCTGGACATCGGCTAAAGACATTGAGTAACATTGTATTGACATTGACGATCCGACAACCGGAATACAAAGACACAGGACTTAAATACACAAGGAAATTGACCAAATTAACGAGACACAGCTGAAGACAATTACACAATTAAACACGAAGGGAAGGTAGGGAACAGATAGCACGTGGCACAAGACAAAAAAAAAACAATAACAAAGTCCAGAGATGTGACAGTTATGTTATGTATGTTAGACCAGAGGTGGGGAAATCACATTAATAATAGTATTAAGGGAATAGTTCACTCAAAAAGAAAAATTCTATTGTCTTTTACTCACCCTTGAGTAGTTTCTAATCTGTATGAATATCTTTGTTCTGCTGAACACAAAGGAAAATTTTGAAGAAAGTTTGTAACCGGGCTGTTTTAGGTTACCACTGACTTCCATAGTAAGTAAAAAAATGGTCAATGGTTAAGTTAAGGGTGACCCAAAACACCTCTCAAAAATCCTCTATTGTGTGAAGTCCAGCCTGTAATTAGGCCAACCTTAGACATACTATCTTGATAGTTAGGTTACTATAAACTATTTTACAATTCTGACATAGAACTGTATGAATTTGACCGGTTTGGTTGACTCTATTTTCATAAGGTAATCTTTTAAGTTACTTTACTTCAATAGGCCCCCTTTAGACATTCTACTAGCTATAAGCAACTTTGCAACTAAATGTCAACTAATTCTCACTATAGAGTGTATGTAGACTGCTGGGTTTTGGTTTAGGTTTAGTAGAACAAGCTGACATGTACTTGCAACGTTACTTATAATCAGCTGAATGTCTAGAAGCATCAAAATAAAGTGTTAGCAAAGTGGACTATCAAATTAAAGCGTAACCTAATATATTTTAGAAACCAGTTCATCAATTTCCTGAAAGCTGATGACACCAGTAATTCAAGCCCTCAGTAGAGAGTTCCATAAACACAAAAGACTATTTAAACTAGAAAAAGATAAAAGGTTGTTGAGAGAAGCTTTAAGTTGGCTTGAGAAAGCTGGGGCAGAAAGTTTAATAAGTTTAAGTTAAATGAGTTTTAAGTTTATGTTTACACATTTTAAAAAGTTTAAAGTTTTGTAGTTTTCAGTCTGAAATAGTATTAATAGTCATAGATAGATAGATAGACAGACAGACAGATTTTAAGTTTCAATGAGTTTAAATGGATTAGAGATTGTACATAGAAAGGAAGTCTGATTGAGTATAATGAGCTTCAGTGTGTTTAGATTTGAATTTACTTAGCATGCTTAACAGTTTTATGTAGATGTTTTGCTCTATAATTTCAGAGTTGCCTTCATAAACGTAGTTAATTTATTCATAGATGTGTTTTCTTATGTAAATTGCATAAAACTGATACAAATGTTTTTAAAATACCATTCACTTAAGCATATTTAATATTTAATACAGTTATTGCTAATATTGGCCACACCACATGATCAGTAGTTGCTCCAAATGGCACAAACATTTTATATAATTAAAAATCATAATTAAGTGAAAAGTGCAGCATATGACATTAACTACACTTCGCCGCTAGTTTGATTAAAGGTGATCTGAGCAATTAAAACATGTAAAATCTGCTATTTCTGTCCAACAAACAAACCAGACAGGAGAGTAGAGTCTATGTTGGTGGACTTAACTTGAAAAATATTGTGTATTAGGGGTGCGCAAATACCTCCATTCTTTACATATTAAAGCTACAGTCTGTAACTTTTTTGGTAAAATGATCCAAAAACAACTTTTTAAAACAATTACTTATTTAAAATAAGTGTTCTTTAAATATCTGAATGTTTACAGACAATAGTTTGTCTTTTACAACATTATTGCTATTTGATTATTACTGATAAGATCAGTAACAGCTTTGATAGCTTTTGACAGTGACAGCTTTAACAGGCTGTATTCAGACAAATGCACAGATCTATTTTGATTTATTAGATGTTTTGTCCTGCTCTGAGAACACAACTGACTGTGTGTACTAGGGGTGCAACAAATCGTAGACTATCCATGATTCATATAGACCAGTCACAATGTTTGGCACGCATGCAAGTCACGGATTAAGTGTTTACTTAAAGTCTATGATGGTTGAACTTATCATTTGCACATGTTTTGCCTTACCAATTTACACATTCATGCAATTTCAGACCATTCAGATGATTTGCCATCGATTTGCGCATTCTAACAAAGATTAATCTGTATTTAACGTATGCAGTAAGCGTTATGTTGTTTTACACTCAATTATTAAATTTATGCCACTGTGAATACTACTGTCTTTATATAGCCTATAATTTCATGTTGTAGGCTGTTCATCTATGCTGTATTGTATTACTGACTTTAGTAGTTAAACTCATTCTGCTGGGGTGTACAAACCGTAAAGTAAGCTTTTAGTAATAAATGAAAAGTAAATGTTTTTTTTTTTTTTGCTAATCCGAAAAATTATCCAATCTGTGATTCAAAGTCCATAGTATGATCTGAACTGTGCGCTTTGTGATCCATTGCACCACTAGTGTGTACATCAGTTCCGTGATAAAAGTATTCGAAAATGCAAGTGCATTTAACCCCAGCCAGGATCAGCTGCATTTAAAGTGGGGATATTTGCAAAGGGTTAATTTAGAGTATTGTAAGGTTGCTGGCTCAGGTTCTGAGATGAAATGCTAAAAATGTTTCTACGGTAAAACATTACATCTGGAGTTTGTGCTTGACTGAGAGTAAAAATGAATTAATTATGTTAAATGAATAATAATAATAATTATTATCTTTAATTTAATATAAATGCACAAAAATGTGCAAATCTGAGACATACATCTGTAATAGAAAACACTTTATATAAACTTTATTTTCAAATTCAGTCAAAATTTACAAGCACGGAATTAGTCGCAAAACATGCTAGCTTCCTAAAGGTTACTATGAAATTTGTAATAAAAATAAACACTTTTTAAGTTTTTCTAAGATCATATCACATGATATTCAAATTTATTAACTACATACCAGCCAATCATTTTTTTCTTTTCTTGTTGCTTATATGGGTCATTGGCAATTTGGTTTATGATGTAATGGCCTACCTTTAAATGGATGTCAATATAAAAGTCTCAAAACTATAGTTTGTTTATGGTTGCACCTCTTGCTATAAAATAAAAATTCATTAATAATTAATCTTTTTAAAAAAAAGTCAAAGATGTGGGAGAGGTACCTACTGAATATGTTATGTTTTTATGCATTTAAATCTATTTTTAAATGAAAAAAAAAACAATTGACAAAAAATGTAGCCATGTGCAACCTGTGACATTAAGCCGTAATACTGAGTGAAGAGCATATGTACTTGGGCTACAAGTATTTTACTGTGAATCATTCAGGGTGGTTTGTTGATCCTGTTAGTGGAGCTCACACTCAGCACTTGGAGAGGGCATGGTTAACATACAAATCAATCATTGGGTATTTAATGAATGGGCCTACATGCCTAGAAACAGGCATAAGGAAGGATTACTTGGTAGTTTATTAAAGGACATTCGTCACCAGTTTTCCTGTTGGAGCCTACAGTTCAGCTATCTTAAAGAACAAAGATGATGGATCCTCACTAGATATTTATATGAACTAAACAGCTTTATGGTATTATTAAGTTTTTCAGATAAAGGTCTTAAAAGTTCATGATATTTGTACTGAATTCCTTCTCATTTACCTGGGTTACTATTTAAGAATAAACCACAAAGTTAAGATCGAAGTGCATTGTGGGCAGAAGCTTAAACTTTTGTGTTAATAGTTATGCCATCATTAATAATACACCTTTTATCAGTAAAGGAACAAATCACCATTTTAGTTGAGGGGGCGCGACAAATGATGAAATCATGAGAAACTCATGCTTAGCTAATGATAAATACTGTATTTAGATGTCAATAGAACTCACATGCAGTGCTGTTACTGGCCAATGTTGAGGTCTGTCTATTAACTGCTGGCTGGATGAAATGAACATGAACACCCATGAACGTCAACAGCGACCAGAACACCTAGATGATCTAGGAACCTAGATGGCTTTGTCTGTCTGCCAGAGGAGAACTGGCCCCAGAATGAGCCTGGTTTCTTTTTTTTCCTCCATTTTTTCACAGATGGAGTTTTGGATCCTTGCTGTTGTCGCCTCTGTCTTGCTTAGTTGGGGGACAGTTAATTTCTAGAGATTATCTTACAAAGATTGTATTGAAACTGAGCTGATCTAGACCCACGACATCTCTGCACTCAATAATGAAATGCCTTCAGCTGAAAATTGAGTGTTTAATCTTGCCATTATACACTAATGATACCAAATTTGATACTGTTCAGTGCTTTGACACAATATGTATTGTTCGAAGCAATATATAAATAAAGGTGATTGATTGACTGATAGATTAAAAACTCATAATTAAATCATAAATAACTAAACTAACAGTCTGCTAATACTCTAATGAGAGTTTGTAGTTGCAAAGTAATTTATAGTTAGTACAGTCTCTATAGTGGACTATCAAAATAAAGTGAAACTAAATATACTTTACAAACCAGTTTATTCATTTCCTGAAAGCTGATGACACCAGTAAGTCAAGCCCTCAGCAGACGTCAACACAACAGACTATCTGAAGTACACAATGTATTACATTAAGGAAAAGGTTAGAAACATAATTATGACAGTTTGACATTGAATTTTCCACACAAAGCGGATCAAAATGTTTAACCAGTTAAACAGCATACTGTATAACCAATTAACTGCCGAAAAATGTGTGACAATATGATGACAGATGATCGTTATCTCAAAAATCTAATGGGCGGATCATCATGGTGGTGGCGCGCAAAGAGTAGTTGGGGCCTTTGAAGTAGTGCCACTTAATGCCATCAAATTTGCCTGAATTTTGTCCAGAGGTGTAGTAGATGCCGTTGAGGTTTGACGGGCCACAGGCATCAAACCACCAGCCTTCAGGAGAACAATGAATTATGAGAGTCATATTAAGATAGGTCAGTATTGATCATCAGCTAAAAGCAGTACTTTTACAGTCAAAGGGAAATCAAGTTTTGTTACATTAAAGTATAATCTTTGCCCTGCTCCACTGCTGTCAAGTTGCTTACCGCCTGTGAGCATGAGTGCACAGTTGCAGATGCAGTTGTCATTATCCATGTCTTTTGTGCTAAAGTCAGCCCCGTTTATCACCAAACTGCTCTGTCTGCCAGCCGTACCACTGTAGCTTTTCAGGAACAACCTAACACACCAATAAGAAAGTACAAAACATTCAGCACACTGTTTCTATATACTTCAAATAAGTTTCAGTTCATTATCAGTTCATGCACCAGGCATTATGAACAATCAGTGCTTGGTTAATGCTTGAATGATGTTATATTTTATGCTTTGTAATTGTATGATAATTTCACTAATATAATTCACAGCTTGTTCTCTAACAAAAATCTCAAGGTAATTAAAACAGTTTTTACTGGCTGTATGAATGACCACACCTCAACATACCGTTACAAAAATCATGTATTATAGCCCGTTTACGTTTTTGAGCATGCACGCTCTCAGGGTTTGAACACATGCTCACATCTCATCGTATAAGGCAATGCTCCACAGACTGAGCTAGACAAGGCCCAACTCAGAAAGCAGATAAAATATTACAAAACAGTAACATGAAAATATCCTATCAGCAGAGAGGGGCACAATTGTAATATGGGTTGATATTTTTTGATATTCATTTGAAACCAGTAAAGATGCAAAGATGTAAAGATTTCAAGATGCATGTGCATATTTGTCTGATCTATGACATGATACGCACACAGCAGTGCAAAGTTGATTCTGTTCTTACTTGATCCAACATTTTATATTTTTAAAATGTTGCAGCAAATGGAAATCGCTTAAATTAATAAATGTACTTTGAGACAAAGGTCTTCTGCATAATTCTCAGTTTTGTTTAAAATAATTAAAGCAACAGTTTTAAATAATGATATAAAAATATGTAAGACTATGGTATTTGGGATAACTTACCTCTGCTGTTAGGACTAAACGCACTGTAATTAACATTATAATTAATACATGGCAGATTTTTTCCAATTGTTGACATGACATAGGTAGATTCAGATGGTAAATATCATATATTTTATTGGGTGCCCATGTTAGAGATATGTGCCTATGTTTACAACTTAAAAACACGATTTAATCATATCATATAATAAATTATAATATGTTGTTATACTGTAAATATATATATTTATTTTTATTGGATTACTTAAATACTTTCAGAATGTTTTATATATATATATAAGTATATGAAATTGTTTTGTTTCTGTATTTTAAAATATTTTACATACAATGTGTGTATATTAACATGTTTAATGTCAGTATATTTATTGAACAAAAATGTATTAATTTATTTTCAAAATAAGCTGAAAATAGTACAAACTTGCTAAAGTGATTGTTTTGAACAAGTATTAACTTTATTTAAAAATCAAACAAACAAGCAATGTTTTAGCTGTAGTATTTGTATGCATGCCTTGGGGGCCATGTTTTTATAAAAGAGATACAAGATTTATGACTTGGGGAGCAGGGAGATAATGAGATTATGCTGTCATTGATAAGATCTGTGACGGACACTGCGTTGAGCCCTTTAACAAGAGATATTAAAGGCTTTATGAGCTAATCAGAAGCTGATTGTGGTTACATACATCTTCCTAAACTCTATTTTAAATATTAGCGCATATGGTGATGCAATACTAAAATAAAACGAGCAGCTGACTAGGCTGCCTAATAGGCGGAA
>NC_056714.1:7759947-7762803 GCF_018831695.1 Puntigrus tetrazona | reverse complement strand
TGTTAGTGGAGCTCACACTCAGCACTTGGAGAGGGCATGGTTAACATACAAATCAATCATTGGGTATTTAATGAATGGGCCTACATGCCTAGAAACAGGCATAAGGAAGGATTACTTGGTAGTTTATTAAAGGATATTCGTCACCAGTTTTCCTGTTGGAGCCTACAGTTCAGCTATCTTAAAGAACAAAGATGGTGGATCCTCACTGGGTATTTATATGAACTAAACAGCTTTATGGTATTATTAAGTTTTTCAGATAAAGGTCTTAAAAGTTCATGATATTTGTACTGAATTCCTTCTCATTTACCTGGGTTACTATTTAAGAATAAACCACAAAGTTAAGATCGAAGTGCATTGTGGGCAGAAGCTTAAACTTTTGTGTTAATAGTTATGCCATCATTAATAATACACCTTTTATCAGTAAAAGGAACAAATCACCATTTTAGTTGAGGGGCCGCACAAATGATGAAATCATGAGAAACTCATGCTTAGCTAATGATAAATACTGTATTTAGATGTCAATAGAACTCACATGCAGTGCTGTGACTGGCCAATGTTGGGGTCTGTCTATTAACTGCTGGCTGGATGAAATGAACATGAACACCCATGAACGTCAACAGCGACCAGAACACCTAGATGATCTAGGAACCTAGATGGCTTTGTCTGGCCAGAGGAGAACTGGCCCCCGAATGAGCCTGGTTTCTTTTTTTTTCCTCCATTTTTTCACAGATGGAGTTTTGGATCCTTGCTGTTGTCGCCTCTGTCTTGCTTAGTTGGGGGACAGTTAATTTCTAGAGATTATCTTACAAAGATTGTATTGAAACTGAGCTGATCTAGACCACGACATCTCTGCACTCAATAATGAAATGCCTTCAGCTGAAAATTGAGTGTTTAATCTTGCCATTATACACTAATGATACCAAATTTGATACTGTTCAGTGCTTTGACACAATATGTATTGTTCGAAGCAATATATAAATAAAGGTGATTGATTGACTGATAGATTAAAAACTCATAATTAAATCATAAATAACTAAACTAACAGTCTGCTAATACTCTAATGAGAGTTTGTAGTTGCAAAGTAATTTATAGTTAGTACAGTCTCTATAGTGGACTATCAAAATAAAGTGAAACTAAATATACTTTACAAACCAGTTTATTCATTTCCTGAAAGCTGATGACACCAGTAAGTCAAGCCCTCAGCAGACTTCAACACAACAGACTATCTGAAGTACACAATGTATTACATTAAGGAAAAGGTTAGAAACATAATTATGACAGTTTGACATTGAATTTTCCACACAAAGCGGATCAAAATGTTTAACCAGTTAAACAGCATACTGTATAACCAATTAACTGCCGAAAAATGTGTGACAATATGATGACAGATGATCGTTATCTCAAAAATCTAATGGGCGGATCATCATGGTGGTGGCGCGTAAAGAGTAGTTGGGGCCTTTGAAGTAGTGCCACTTAATGCCATCAAATTTGCCTGAATTTTGTCCAGAGGTGTAGTAGATGCCGTTGAGGTTTGACGGGCCACAGGCATCAAACCACCAGCCTTCAGGAGAACAATGAATTATGAGGTCAGTATTGATCATCAGCTAAAAGCAGTACTTTTACAGTCAAAGGGAACGAAGTTTTGTTACATTAAAGTATAATCTTTGCCCTGCTCCACTGCTGTCAAGTTGCTTACCGCCTGTGAGCATGAGTGCACAGTTGCAGATGCAGTTGTCATTATCCATGTCTTTTGTGCTAAAGTCAGCCCCGTTTATCACCAAACTGCTCTGTCTGCCAGCCGTACCACTGTAGCTTTTCAGGAACAACCTAACACACCAATAAGAAAGTACAAAACATTCAGCACACTGTTTCTATATACTTCAAATAAGTTTCAGTTCATTATCAGTTCATGCACCAGGCATTATGAACAATCAGTGCTTGGTTAATGCTTGAATGATGTTATATTTTATGCTTTGTAATTGTATGATAATTTCACTAATATAATTCACAGCTTGTTCTCTAACAAAAATCTCAAGGTAATTAAAACAGTTTTTACTGGCTGTAAGAATGACCACACCTCAACATACCCGTTACAAAAATCATGTATTATAGCCCGTTTACGTTTTTGAGCATGCACGCTCTCAGGGTTTGAACACATGCTCACATCTCATCGTATAAGGCAATGCTCCACAGACTGAGCTAGACAAGGCCCAACTCAGAAAGCAGATAAAATATTACAAAACAGTAACATGAAAATATCCTATCAGCAGAAAGGGGCACAATTGTAATATGGGTTGATATTTTTTGATATTCATTTGAAACCAGTAAAGATGCAAAGATGTAAAGATTTCAAGATGCATGTGCATATTTGTCTGATCTATGACATGATCGCACACAGCAGTGCAAAGTTGATTCTGTTCTTACTTGATCCAACATTTTATATTTTTTAAAATGTTGCAGCAAATGGAAATCGCTTAAATTAATAAATGTACTTTGAGACAAAGGTCTTCTGCATAATTCTCAGTTTTGTTTAAAATAATTAAAGCAACAGTTTTAAATAATGATATAAAAAATATGTAAGACTATGGTATTTGGGATAACACCTCTGCTGTTAGGACTAAAACGCACTGTAATTAACATTATAATTAATACATGGCAGATTTTTCCAATTGTTGACATGACATAGGTAGATTCAGATGGTAAATATCATATATTTTATTGGGTGCCCATGTTAGAGATATGTGCCTATGTTTACAACGAAAAACACGATTTAATCATATCATATAATAAATTATAATATGTTGTTATACTGTAAATATATATATTTATTTTTATTGGATTACTTAAATACTTTCA
>NC_056714.1:7755436-7759847 GCF_018831695.1 Puntigrus tetrazona | reverse complement strand
CGCCTGACTTCATTTTTCTTTCTCTGGTTATGCAGGTTAAAATACATAATTTTCTCTATTACATGTATTACAAAAATGGAGAAAATTACATAATAGCCAAACTATATAGCACTTATACACGAAGATGCAGCAGTCTGACAGTTTAAACCACTTATCATATATATGTATATATAACGTATGATATTTTCCAATGTTGTCACTGCAGATATATCACAGTCATCACTGTTTTACCGGATTCACCGCAGTTTACATGCACTTCCATTGTAGCTGATGTAAACCAATTATTGTAAAATCCCCTGTAAATCAAATATTGTCCATTGTTCAGCAGTCAAAACTAAATTGCAAAACTGAGACAGTGACCCTGTGGTCCACCCATGTCTAAAGTCAGTGTGGTGTCATGGGCATTGATCATTTTCACAATTGCTGTCATTGTCTGCCTATTCAGTGCTCCTGAAACTAGCCGAAGTTTCCATTGCATAAGCTTAAAAAGTCCAGATAGGGCAGAGCTGCGGTCAGTTAGCACCACCGAGGCATATAACATTACTTTGTGATAGCGGTAGATAACTATACTTGAGGTTTGCCAAAAGAATGCACAAGACCTGGAAAAAAAAATGTAATTGGAAAGGTTATTTTTTCCATGCCAAAGTCTGATTTTCATCTTGTTTTAGTGTTTACACTAGAATATATCTCAGTCTATACTTGATGTTTTTGCTGAAATATTCTTGACTTAAGTCCATGTTGTAGCACAAAGGTTAAAAATACATACACACAAGAAACACCAACTTAAAATACAACACGTACATACACACACACAAAATATTTTCTGATCATTCAGGTATCTAATAACTAAAACAAGATGAAAATCAGACTTTGGCATGGAAAAATAACCTTTCCAATTACATGCTACATATAACTGCAAAATGTGTCATTTTATTACGGTTTTAAAATGCGGTTTAAAACAAAATAGAAATAGATTTTTACTTTTAATTAATTAAGCATCCTCGGTTGAAGTTGTTTTATTCTGAATTAATAATAAAGGTTGTATTATTAAAACAATTACTATGAAGAATATTATCAGAATAACATATAACAAGTTACTGACGTTGACTAAAGAATAAAAATGATCTCAGTTTAAATGCAACATTAGAGATTTACTATTCAAATTATTAAAGTGTCAAAACTAATATGCATTCGTAATACTGCTGTCTAATAATGCTGAGTGATTTGTTGGATCACACTTCTGACTCCCCTCATACACCCAAAATTATTGCCTCGGACCTTTGCAGAAACTTGGTTATGTTAAGAAAAAAAAGGAGATGGTCATTATTTGAAATTTATTGTTCTGGCATGGTATACATTCAGCCAAGTGCTATTTGCTCACTTCAACCTTTACCCTGTATGTAGTTTGGAAATCATTAGTATTGAAAAAAAGTAATAAACTTGACAGTTAGTCCTTTTCATGATTTAGGTTATGGGATTATGCTCCATTATTTCTGTGTGCAATTACTGCTGTTCTAATACCAACTCTTTTGTAAACTAGCTTTAAATTTAAGCGAACGCAAGTGGCTGGCAGTCAGACAAATATGTTCTGACTGGAAAGTCTCTGCGTTGGTTCTGACAAATAGAAATGCTTATGCATCGTAATATGTTAAGTTCTAAATTATCCACTGTAGATTCATGTACACGCTTGTGGAATTTTTAAGTGCTTTTTATGTGCCACAGACTATGTGTGTGTGCATACGTATAGTATAACTGAATTCTGAAATGCTGCTGTTACTTAAAGTTCTTAAAGGGAAATTTCACCCAAACATAAAAAATATTATCAGTTTTGCTGTACCTCATGTCATTCCAGAGCTGTATGAATTTTTTTTTCTTTTGTGGAACACACAGGTTATGTAAAACATGAGGGTGAGTAAATGATGAAATTTCTATAACCTTATATCCTATCTTTTCTATAGACTACAAATGATTAAACTAGCACTAGCGAGCACAATCTACACTGGAATAGCATAAAATGTCTTAAAAAATATTTTGCTGATGCAGCTAGGATTTGAAAAACAAACATACTAGACAGGCCTATCTGCATACTACATCTACATGTAGTGCTTTTTATATACACAAACTAAAAAGGGTGGTCAGGTCGTAATCTGAAGGTCTAATCTGAATTTCCAGAGGTGGCGACCTTTTGCACGCTTTGTGCTGGACCCAAGAAAGAGTTTGTTTCGGCCAGTATTCTCAAGAGGCAGTGTGTGATTACCATAGCATAACCGTTTGAGAGAACAAATCTATTTTTAGAGATGAGAATGCTGATTAGATTCCTGAAACTCTTTACCAGCACAGGCCACTATAGGCCAGCCAAGTGTGCAGGACACCACGGACCACGGCCCTGCTAAGATCCACATATTTTCAAGTCGAGAGCTCGTAAGTGTTCACCTGCCTGTGCAAGAGACACAAGTGCAATGAAGAATCACTGTGTTTGACTTTTGTTTTCGCATTTTAAAATAAGACATATAAGTGGTTAACAAGACTAAAACAAGGGGAAGCGTTTCACGTGACACAACCCTAATTCAACCCCAGATGGAATTAAAACAAATAGCTTGATTCCTCCCCATAGTTTCATCCATAAAAGAATTTAAAGAGCCCGGTGAGAGTAAAACTATGAATGAACACAGCAACTTATCATAACAACACTCTGATCTTACCAGTGATGTTCTCACAAACTAAATATAACATAATTGCTCATATACATGTCATATATAAAAATGTATAACTATAATTGTTTTGTTTCTTTATTTCTTCTACTATTGATTTATTTCTGAAGGGTTATATGACATTGGAGTAATGGCTGCTGTAAATTCAGCTTTGCCATCACTGGAATAAATTGTAATTTAAAATATGTTTCAATAAAAATCAGCTATTTTAAATTTTAATAACATTTCATAATATTATTTTTTTGCTGTATTAAAAAAAACAACAAAAAAAAAAACGCAGCCTTTGTAAGCATAAAATGCTTATTCGAAAAACATTTAAAAATATCACTGAACCCAAAAGTCAGAACGGTTCAGTATATAAAAACCTAAAACAACAGGTCTTTTACATAAACCTTTGTAACTTTCTGAACTTTTTGAATCAGTGATTAACGAGCTGTTGAGCCATATATTTTTTTCCAGCGTAATGCATTAAAATAATGAGCAACCATAACTTTAAAAGGCAGAAAGTACCTGTAATTGTGTTTTTCACTGTCGATGTGGAAACTGTCATACTGAGAGAAGGCCTGGTGTCCGTCCCAGTCGGTCAGCTCCACACGGAGGGCATGCTGCTTCTGATTGGTCAGAATGTGCACAAACTCATTTCCCAGCCAGTGTTCGGCCGACACGCTCCCAAAGCCCTAGAAAAGAGAGTGGACTCTGGGTCAGTTTAAGTATTGACTTGGGTCACGGGAGGCCTTGGATAAGGCAGTGGGAAAGAAAATCCTGTCCAAGATATTTCAAGCCTAATATATTCAGCACAGGGATGGAATTCCGCAATTCATCATTTTCTTGAGATAATAATTACAGATTTTCATAAAATCTTGACACACGAAAGTATCAATAACCAATGGTCCGTTTCTGGGCCTAAATGTTTAATGGCTGCATCATATCTGGAAATACTGAGAAAACACTCTACATTATGACATGGCATTTACAATACCATTATACAGTTTTTTCCAATGAGAAATGCAGAACTGTGTATATAGTATTTGATTAAACATGCAGTGCATGACATGATTTGAGATTAGAAGCAGTATGTTGTCTCGTGTCATTTCTATGGACGCAAACACACATGACCAAAAAAAAAATAAAAAATCATTTAACAGTCAAGTTTTGGCTTCCAAAAGATATTTTGGATGAGTTTCCATTTCTGTAATCGATCCATTCAGCTCTAAACAGCTGCAGAAAGGCTTCTGAAACATGTCATAATGCAGTGCAGGTGCTAGCGACAGTAATAATTACGGTACAGCATAACAGAACCATATCCAACTACGAATACAAATCTTTAATGAGCAACATGTGTAATTAGTGTACCTTTCCATGCATTCCACCCTGCTTCTAGCAAATGAGAACATTTCCAATGAGGGCAATGGAAATCATGAATGTTGGATGGATTTTAACATATACGCATACCATCATGTATTATTTTAACCCTGCATGGTACAAATTGTGTTCTGTGTGTAAATAAGAAATGTATATAATTACAAAAGATGTAAAGGCAAATGAGCAACACTGACCCAGTGAGAAACCTTTGAATTAAATAAATACATTTTTGTCTTTATTATTTTATTTTTGGAATTAATGCCTGCATTTGTGTACTTGCAACTGTAATTCTGAAAAGAAAAGTCTTTCCAAAAAGACTTTCTCGCTGCTTTCAAACT
>NC_056714.1:7752311-7755340 GCF_018831695.1 Puntigrus tetrazona | reverse complement strand
AGCATTGTCGTATGTAAACATCAACATTTTTATTAAAACTATGTCATGGTGTAGAAGAAATGGTGAAATTTATTAACTGACAAATACGTGGAGAACTTCAGCAGAGATCCCCCCTGTAAGAGGAGTTTTGAAAGGAAAAATCAAAGGTCATATTATTGGATGAGAAACAAGTAAGAAATTAAATATGCCTATATGAGTTTATATGCAAACAAAATAAACCGTGCTACAGGCAAAGCTATGATGATATCACTCATATTGCCTTACAGACTAACTGAAACCTTCTTCTCACTTATTAATTGCTGGCTCTTGGGAGCAGGTGATTGATGAGCAAGAGTAAGAGTGCAGTAAACATGAGTATTTCGTTTTGCCTGTAGCACTCCTGTGAGGGTAAAGAGGCTCCATCCTCCAAAAATCCTTGTAATGTGCCTGAAATCTGATGGCTGTTTTTTCGCAACCTGTATCTGTTTATGTTGTCCAGAAGTGCCAGTTCTCTTCTGATTGGGTTTCCCCTTGGAAGCCTGGCCTTTGTACATGGGATCGTCCCTGAGAAGCTTTCTCGTCACGAAACCGCATCATTCCTTATGTGAGTAATGTAGAGGAAAAACGAAGATCAATTGTTATTTTATACCCTAAAACAGGGAGTTCTCTTGGGTGTGTGGTTTTCTATACAACACAGCAGTGGTGTCTCAACAACTCACTCAGTTGCTATGTATCATTCCAGTAATAGCCATTCAAAGTGGCCTGTCCAAAACCCTTTCTCTTGTAGAGGGGAATGGAGAAAAGTCAGATTAACACTGCCAAAACCTAGGAACAATTGTTTCCATAGTCTAAATATCTGATTCCATTCTGATGAAGAGTTTCTCCCATCTTCCTTTGGGAAACTGATTGGGAAAAGAGAAATAAAAACCTTGATGGTGCTGATAGTGACTGGCTGTAGCGGATACTCAAACAAGGAGAGGTGGAGTTATTCCAATATTTAATTTGATCCAAATCAGAAAAAACAGAACATACAAATAAAAGCTTTGGAGAGAAGTGCACCAACTCTTTCATTAGAGTCAGTACTGATTTTATGTCCCTAAACCTCAAACAGGTTCAGGTCAAAGATGTGGCTTTTTAAAAACATGGCTGTCATTCATTATCATCACCACACCGAATATTAAAACAATAGTTTAAGTTCCAGCCATTTATAGTCTCACAGCCTATTTTATTTAATTGAGCTTCATGAATGTTGCTATTCCTAACTCAACACACTCCAATAAAGACAATTGTTTTGAACTTTTTGTCCTAGGTTTGATCTTCGGAAAAGGCATATTTGATCTTTGCCATTTGCGGCAAGTCCAACGCCGCGTTAATTCTCAGTCTGGATCTCTTCAACAGCTATGCTTCCATCCAAGTTGCGAATTTAATTTAACCTGTGTTTGCTAGCAATCAGTGGAAGATGCCTCATGGCTGGATGTGACGGAATGTCAAAGTTCTGGGAGGTAGTAGCACAACACATTATTTTTTATTTCAGACTTCGGCTCGAGCATTTCAAAACAACATGTTATTTTAAAATAAAACTATTCAAAATAATTTTTTATTAATTTTAAATAAAGCTGCACAAATGTAGTATCACATGAATAAAATTAAACTTAAAATATTTGAAATGGGTAAGGTTGAACTACAAAAAATACTAAAACTACAACTGAAGTAAATGAAAGAAATACTAATAAAATGGCAAAAAAGTAAACAAAGAAACAAGCTATTTTAATACTATTTAATATAAAGCTTAAATCAGATTTCTTCTCTGACAGAATAATTTAGTCACATAACTTTTTTTTTATTTATTGAAAATATGTTGATAACCATATAAAAAAAGTAATATTAGAAGCAATAAATGTAAAAAATCTAAATGTTGTATGTAATTTGTATTTTTTAATTTATGCATCTTTGTGTTTGCCTGTATTTTTAATATCTCAACCCCCCACAAAAAAATCTGTGCATGTAAGCAGAATGTGTAATTGGCTTATATGTAAACTTTCTTCTTAGTCAACAGTAGTGTTACAACAAAGTCTGAAAGTATGATTTAATATTACATTTCAGCCTGTTGTGGCAACAACAAAGTCAGCACCGATTTCCCAGTTTTGCTACGACTTTTGTATTTTACACTATTTTTTATCCAATAAAGAATACCGACTACACGCAAACTATGATTTCTAAGCGCAGGGAGAATCCCATTATCTCATTTGACTCATCTGTTTCCTACTCTATGGGGTGTCATGGTTATCCTTCACTCTTTTGAGTCTAAATCAAAAACAGATGAACCCAGAAGATATATCACCCATATGCGTTGCTTAAATGAGAAAGATGAAGATCATGTCCACCGTTATAGAGCGAGTGAAACAGAGGTTAGTGGGAAGGAATATGGCTACGTACCATTTTATATTCTTTCCATGTTCTTTGAAAGTCCACGCTACCATCTTCACGTCTTTGGATTACGGTCCAGCCTCCGCCCGCAGACTCCATGTTACAGTACACCTGTTTGGAGACAAGGCACATCATACACATGGAAATATACAAGGATGGAAATAGCACAAACCATTTATCTTGACCTTATGAATCAGTATGTCCTTATACGACAACAGATACCCCCATTAGCTTAGTGACTTCTCCAAACAGTGATTAGCGGAGAGGTCGAGTAGCAGGACTAAGATCAAAGCTGTGGCACTCAGGGACACCTGGCTGTAATCTAGCACAGTGGGTCGAAAGTCGTGGCGTCACATCACACGCACCCAGCTGAACACACAGACCAGCCTGGTTGCAATTAATGCAGCATCGGTGGCTGGAGCAGCACCAAAACCACGTATTCAGGGACAGATATGTACGTTCTCGGATGCAGCTTTTTTCACACACGTTTACATTGTAAAAGGTGAAAATATGCACTTCTGCCTCACCTCACTCTTCACTTTCATTGGCGTCTACATGATAGTTTGATGTATTTCTGACTAGCACAAAATGAGTCAATTTATGTTGCTGGTAAACAAACATCC
>NC_056714.1:7748025-7752211 GCF_018831695.1 Puntigrus tetrazona | reverse complement strand
AAATAAATAAATAAAATAAATAAATAATGTTCTATTATAAAATAGAGTTCTTTCACCGTTTGTGATCGAATGCAAGATTTTGGGATCTTCTTGATATTATGCAGGCCTGATTTTTATGTGACTTCTGTATTGTTTTTTCTGTGCCAAAGACAATTTTCTCAGTAGAAGACTTCAAAGTATCTTTGTATCATTTGGGTCGCCACTTTACGCAAAATCTCGATCCTGAAATGTATCTCTTGATATTATATTATTCCAGCACAGCTGATCTGAAAACAGAGTTTCTACCTTTTTAGTCTCCTGTGGGCTAATGTTGATAGTGTAAACCCCGTTCTTCTGGAACCCTGCTTGGTAGAGGTCGGCACAGTCCCGAAACTTCCTCTCCTCATCAGCTTGCTTTGTGCTGTTTGGCACCACTAAATACACAAAGAAAATCATGTTAGAAATAGCAAAAATATAAACGATCAGAGAAATAATAAATGGAGCTGTTTATATTGGTACACGTACATCAGAAAAAGTCTGTGGATCTGCCCTGGTGCGTTGAACAAATAAAACAATTTCCACTCCCTCTCTCGCTCAGCATGACCGAGCCTCGTATTCGGCCAAACAGAACATATCAACACAGCCACTTCCATTTCAACAAGACAGCAATACTGCAGACAAACAGCCTAATGATATTTTAACAAACCTCTCAAATCCTGGCAGGTGACAGCTATTTGTCGAGACCCACTGAGCTGTGCGACAGTTTAATCCTAAATAATTTACATCAACCTCCTTGAATTTAATAAAAGGGGGTTTAAGGTGGAATGTTCTGGAGCTGGACCAGAAGCAGCTCCTTAAAAGGAATCCTGCACGTATATACGTATAGAAGAGGATTATTTATAAATGCATAACTGTGATTGACAACGAGTACACAGTATTTATTTCTTCAGCTTCTGTCAGCAGGCCTACATGGAGGGATGTGTATAAAACTGTCCGCGCTTAATATCTGTTTCATGTTACAAACCCGTTCAAACAGATTAAAATATGTAAGCACAGCAGAAAATGACACTGCTGTACAATATCAGAACTAATAATGTTGAAAAATATTGCACGCTGTGGAATAAATCACATCCTGAGTTAATGGAATAAATAATACACAGAGTCACGGCGAATTCAAAATACCGTATCGGTTTTCATGCAGGATTTTAAATCTGGTTAGAATTATTTTGAAATTACAAAAGACAGTAAGGACTTCCAAGTTCGCTCGCATTATCAACACGATCTTCTCCCAGTGACTGACATATTTCTAAGTGTGAAAGTCTTTTAATCAAAGTGCTGATCTCCGGCTCTTAGAGAGGAGCGCCTCGGCTCTGACAGACCTCTGCAAACCAACAGCTGTGTCTCTTTCCATCTGCAGACAATTACGCCGCCAATATTTTGAAACCAAGCAAGAGTCTGCGGACAAAATACTACAAGCTATAAATTTCAAGTTCCTGTTATAACAAGTGGTTTATATTTACCCACCGTGTCCTAGTTATATAGATGGAAATTCCTTCCGATTCCCCTCTACTTTTTTTTTTCTTTCACTGCTAACGACAGCATCTCAGTTTTCACACTATTGTTGTTTCTGTTGGGACTATTTAAGAAGAGGAGATGTCACTGCTAAGAGAGATGTGTCAGGGGTGTTTAGGCAGAACTTTGATCCCTGTAGCGGGATGGAGGGCTTGGGCGGGCAACCCTTCATTCAGGGATATTATTCCTGCCTCTTCGGTAAAGGATTGAGTGTCGGTGACAAGGATCTCCCGCTGTGACAGGTTGACAGAGGGGAACTTCGCACTGCGGCGTCTAACACAACAAAAACCCAGCTGTGTCAGACAACGGCAATTTACCACTTATAGCCAGGAGCTGAAAATGGCAGGACGAGAGCAACGGCGACAGACAAGTTCAACCCAAGCAAAGACAAAACGCAAATGTTAATAAAAGAAAAAAAAAAGCTTAATTCTCATTACTGAACCACAGGTAGTTGACATATTAGTGTGTCCCAAAAAACATTGAAGACAAACCTCTCTCATGCTGTTAGTTTCTGAGGAACTACATTGGCAGAAGAATAATGTTTTTTATTTATACCACTACTTTTTATTTGATTTGTTTTATTTTGTGAAACCTTAAAATGAACAGCTACGTAAGTACTACTGGGGGGCACTTAGCTGTTATACATTCACTCTAAACCACGGCTTCTTGGAGCGTATTGCATTTATAAAATGTGTACCTTGAACGAAATGTACAGTATGTTACTAGTATGTGAATACAAATATAAATAAAATAATGTACATTATTATGTCGATTATCACAAAGTCATATAAAAATTATTATGATTAATCCAAGTTGTTGTTGAGAGTTTAAATAGATTTTTAAATGCATAGGCTTTCTAACTAACGGCTAACTACTTGGATTTTTTGCAAAACATGGACTTCTGACCACGTCTGCATGCCCCAGAACAACTTTACATGTAAATCTTAGCTAAACTATGGTAAATTGAGCTATTAAACAGCTTGTGTCCTGGCTCATAAAATTATAATCACATTATTTATTTACATTTGAATTCTTGGTGGTTCAGCTGGGACTTTTGTTTGGAACAAGTTGATGCGAAAAGAACATCCAAGTAGAGTGATTTTATAAATCAGGATTCTCCACACGCCTGCAGATACAAAATAAAGTTTCAAATAAGCAAGAACTCAAAATCCCAGTGCGGTGCGCTGGCGAAATCAAAACTCAAACTACTGCACTGCATCTTTATATAAACAACTGAGACGATAAAGTCTGATTCCTTCAATTGGACCGAAAGACCGTGAGAATGATGACCACCAGCTGAGCGAGCAGAATTGAAATAATGAGTATTTTTAAAAACATTTCCTAAGCCATAAACCATTTTAATCATAATGTGTGCCTAAACCCCAAAATCATATTCTGACATATTACCTTTTTTACAGTATATTTTCATGAGTCATAGCCTGTGCCTAGAGAACTTAATTTGGAAACAGAAAATAATATTTTGTTCTTCTCATCAAAAAAAAAAAAGAACGAAAAAAAGATCGATTCCAGTGAGTAAATAATAATTAGCAAACAGGGATTTATTACAGCCATCCAAAATGCAATTTAATGAGTTTTTCATAATAACCCTTAATAATGCTTCAAATAATATTGTTTTTACAAATAACAGCGTTGCATTTATGAACTCTCTGTAATCAAAGATGCTGTGCAATGTTTTAAATCATCACATCTCTTTTTTTGACATAGTTCTTACAGTGAAATATTTTTCAGTATAGTTCAAATATTTAGGTACATGAAGGTTAAGCACATTAATGCCAGTCACATCTGAACAAAAAAAGCAGCATGATAAACAGGTCTTTGTCTCATTTTTCCCAAAAAAGGGAGTTTAGAGCTTTCCTAGAACTTTGTTTTGCAAGTTTATTTGAGTCATGATTTCAGACAGGCAATCTAAGAGACCTACGGTGCCTTCCTTGCCACCTATTTGGACGGGCCGTCCCACAGGAGTCATTAAGTTTGACAAATTCCGCCAGAGGTCAGGAAAATGACCTCTACGGCACACTGGAGCTGGACAATGCAACAAAGGGCTATTTAACATCTCCATTTATCATAATTTGTTTAGTAACGTGCACAATTATGCTTGCTTGTTGAAATCACCAAGAAATCATGTTATGGGTCCCATCTTACCATTACGCCAAACCACACTGAACCTAAACTGTATTTTATACGCTCAATTGACCCACTAAATGAACCCAATTGGGAAGTTTTATTTAGGTTTCAAGCCCAGGCACAGATCAAAACCAAGCTGGATTCAAAAATGGTCTCATTTAGCGTGATTGGCTGATGTACAAATAGGAGCGTCTAAATCCAAGAAGTTGTAGGGTGTGCTGATATTTTTTTTCCTGTGTGTGTTCTGTTACTGAGGTACTTGAATATTTACTGTCAGATCGTGAAAATAAATAAGCATTTATTTTAGAATATAAATTTGTAAGTGTGGGACCTGGGATTGCTCCAAAGCTATGACTACATGTTCAACAAACAATTCAACTAGAACAGGGCGGTAGATGTTAACCATAGTAACACAAACACACAAGTTTGGGGTCGGTAAGATTTTTTTTCATGTTTCATGTTTTTTTTGTTTTTTTTTTTTAGCAAGGAT
>NC_056714.1:7740210-7747925 GCF_018831695.1 Puntigrus tetrazona | reverse complement strand
AAGAAAATACTTATTTTTAATTGTAATGACTGCTTTGAATATTTGATCAAATATTTCAATACAAATACCCTTCATGTTGTTCTAAACTAAAATTATAAAAATTATAAAATAGTAAAAAAATCCCCAACTGTAAAGCGGTGACCTAGACATATCATTCAGAAGCTTAAATGAGAGCTTAGCTCTCGTTTAACATAAATAACTTTTGCATTTATGTTACGTAAAATAACATACAATAAGGTTGGAATCTTGTCTCGCCTGTGGTCACCATTCACTATACAATGAAGACAAAATGAAGCTTGCATGAATTAAATCTTATACTGTAAATAACTACTTTTGTATTCTAATGAATCATGAGTAAGATCAAGTTTGTTAATCAGAATGTTTGCTATTAACCACGGTCTTATACTGTATACAAAATAATGTTTTATGACATGTAAAATGGCAAAACTTCTGTCATTTTAAGGGCCACTCAAAACTCAAAACAAAAAAGGAAGTACAGTTGCCTCTGGTGCCCTCCCACCAAGATGGAAGCTCAGGAGCTTGAAGGTAAAGACATTGAATGTAAATTTTCTGTGACCACAGCGATGTGGGGCAGACGTCGAATAGACATGGGGCCAAGAGGCCACACTTGGGGTGCAGAGGGCAAAAAAAGAGGGTAATGAGTTCACTACACTGACTCCTGCTGGTCTGAAGGCAACCACGAGGTTTAGTGTGAAATCACCAATCCCAGATCGCTGTGCTGGGGCTACGCTAGGACTGGCCTGTAACTCAATCATGGGCTGTTTGACATTTCAGTCAACTGTTAACCACAGGCAGTGTGCTGAAGCGTGATAAGCAGCATCCGTTGAGGTTCACAGCGCAGTCTCACTAAACGTGACGTTTAACAAGAAAACAACACATTTCACACCTACCAGGAAGGAGCTCTTCTCATTGATAGCATACTGTGTAAAAATGTCCTGTTCTGCCTGCTACAGTTTTCGTTTTCTATCACTTCCTGTTAGACATTTGTTTTAGGAATGTCACGCACCATTTTTTTAGGGGGTTGGGGGATGCCGGTGGTGGTCCTGGCCTGCTTGGTGATTCAGGTGAGGGTGGCCAAAATGATTAAAACACTAGTATTTTCACCAGTTAAAATGGTCTATCTTTTGCTGGAGTGTGTCGGTAGGAAATAAGCCAGTGAGACAGTGCTCCACACAGAAATCTGTTCTGATTCTCTGGAACGACACGAAAAAAACTGAAACCAACCAAATACAGAAGAACTGTGATCCACAAGAGACCTACCTGCACTGAAGGCTAAAGCTGCTTTAAACACAAAGGATGGTCACACCAAATGTTGATTTAATTTAGTTAATAAAAGTTAGCTGATAAGAAAAAGTAACGTAGGTCTTGAAATATTTAGCATACGTTGCCACAGTTCTTCTGGATTAGTCTTTCACTATGTTCACCGGATTAATACAATTAATGGTAAAATAAATGTTTGGAAATGTAATCTGATATTTCTTACACACTATAGCAAAAGATAGAACTGACTGAAATTTTTATCTAGTGAAAATACTTTAATTTGATAGTCCACTTTAGACATTCTACCAACAATAACTAACTTTGCAACTACGTCAACTAGCAGTCATTAGAGTATTAATACACTGTCTGGTTAATGTCTTCTAACATTTTATTATGATGGCTCCACAACATACAATATACTGACTATGAGAAACTTTGCAAGTCAAGGGGTGAGAACCGAAAGGGCGTAAGTGTCATTCTGGGTGAAATGGAGATATACATATCAAATGAAATCTCTTGATGAGCTCTTTCTACTGTCAAAACTATACTGTCAGCCATGAGTGTACAAATTTTTGTTATAACCAGTTAAAATCCGTTCACACAAACTCTCAAATACATAAAAAAAATTAAATACAAATATTTCTAATAACAATATGAACAACTTGTGGTATATGGAAGTCCACAGCTTGAAAATGATTTTATTAATGAAATTATTAATGCAAAAAATTTGATCTGCACTTACATGCTGTGCCTCCATCCTTGGCACAGAGGCTGAGGAGGTTGCGCACGGTATCTATTAGATCCTGCTGTTGTCTCTGCAGGGCAGTGCTGTTTCCTGTGGCTCGACTCAGCTGAGACTCCAGCTCCCGGATCACTGAGCTCTGCCTGCTCACCAGCGCCTGTAGACTGCTCTTCTCCTCCCGCAGGGCCTCCAACTCCTCTCTGTGCCTGTCCTCCATCTCCTGCATTTTTTCCTCCAGAAACCTGAGGGAAAAAATTGAGGGAAAGCAATAGTAGAGAAAAACAAGGAAAGGATGGTTAAAAGTAAAAATGATGGGAAATGTAACAACCTAAGGCAAGTTCCTTGAAGTAATACTCATAAATTTGGGTCACAGCATGTTGTAATAAAATGTATGTCATTATATCATAGATTCAGCCAAAATATCATTGTTACAGCAATCATTGTAACAACTATAAAACCCTTAAATGAATTTGGCATCTCCTTCAAAGTCAAGTCATTTTTATGTTTTTTTTTGACTGTGGTGGTCAGTTTTTGGCAGAAATTGGTTTCCATGGTAAAACATAGTCAAAGTTTACAGAAAACAGTATTAAAGTGTCATATCAGTGATAGTTTTATTCAAACTTTGTATTACATATTGCTTTTTTAACGTTACAATGAAGTACTGTTTCGTCATATCTACAGTTTTACCATTTTTACTTAACGAAAGTTACGTGAGACAGTAACATTTGTTTTAGTCATAAAGAGAGCAAAGACACGCATTGAGTTAGTTAACGCAGGTATATCATATTACATGTTTTGCACATGTGGCTCACAGGTACACAAAATCTCTTGTATTTGCCGTGGGCCAAAAAAGGTTAGGAATCCCTGGCTTCATCAAGATTTGTCTTTGATGATGCTGTATTTATGTTTCAGTATTCAAAGGCAGAAAAAAAAAACGAAGGCCGCTTCAATTTACAGTTTTCAGTTTACACAGCATCCAAACAAACACAGTTCATCTTATAGCTTTGGGCATTGGTGCATGTCTAAAATGGATCCAACCTTTAAATCTGCACTGTACATTTTGGAAACCTGATGTCAGCTTATTAAACCAAAATTCAATACACACAGAACTTTAAAGGAATGTAAAATTAAATTTAGATTGAAAGAAGAGAAAGTCATAATGTCAATCTATATTATAGGATGAGTAATTACATTAAGTCTGGTAACAAAAACGCTAGACATAAAAGTATACTTTTTTTTTTTTTTTTTCAACAGAGGGATATGAATGCTCGTCTCCTTTCAACAACAGCTGGTCTCAAAGCAGAGAGATCACTGGGAATTAAACCCTCGTTTTGACAGGAACAGACGTGTCCCACCAGAACAATCAATACATAGAAAATTGGAATGTATTCCAAAAGCTTTGCATTGCAAAATTCGTCTTCACAGAGGACAAAGTTTAATAGCGGGTCAGGGGATATCACTCACGTCTTGGCAGGTTCTGTTGCACTGCACCGTATGGGACCGAGCTAATGTCTGAAAGCTTGTGCTGTCATGAATTGAAAATCATTTTGTGCAATGATCTGTATTGTGGTTCTGGCATTAGAATTAATATTTTCTAAAAATTACAAGCGAGTGAGATTTGAACATCTGTACTGGCAGATTAAACAGCAGCACAGTGAGACGGCTTAAGCAGGGTCACTACTGTAGCTCTGAAATGTTTTTTGTGGCTCGGCTTATTGTTTCTTGTGTGCAGTGTTGGAGAATTACAACTTAAATGCAACAATGCTGCTCACTTTACTATATTCATCAATAGCATAGCAGTAGTAAAACAGTAATACAAGTTAATAACCTATTTCACAAAAGTTCACCTGTGAGTTCCTGTGCAGTATTTTAATTATGATTGTAACACCCAGTTATTATAGTACAGGATAATACATTTGTACATTTGTGTGAGAGTTGTGTTGGAGTGGGAGGTTTACCCATTCTTGTCATGGATCTTGTTGATTTCATTTATCTGTATCATAAGTTGTTTCTCCAGTTTGTTGGTGGATAGTGAATTCTCCAGCAGCTGAATTTCCAACCTTGATGTCTGATTTAAAACCTAAAAACATTCCAATAAAAAAAATAAAAAATACAGTAATCCTTCCGCAAAAACACAGACCTTAAAATCATTTAGTAAGTGAATACTAACTGAGCGGTACCTCAGGAGAAGTCATAAACAGGACCGCTATACCGCAGTTCCATACGGTAGCACTTAGGAGCAGTTATTCTCAACCTCAACCTCTTATTTGACAAATCAGCAAAACACAACTGTGCTGTATCCCTCTGCGTCTCATTGAAGCACACAAGTCATAAAAAGATTCAGCAACAAAAACATTAGCATGATACTTAAAAAGAGACTGTATGTCTAATGCAGCACTAGTGTTTTTGTTGGCTGAATTTGAGGCGTATTAAAGGGATACATCGAAAAAAAAAAGACTGTTTGCTTAATGGAGCGTGAAATGGATCCTGGGAGGAACATACCTGTGTCTCGACATCAGTTAGCTTGCGTGTCTGCTCAGCTGTTTGGGAGAGAAGACTGGTGCCCATCTCTAACATGGCCGCAGTGTGGTTGTGAACGGCGCTCTGTTGTAACTGCACTATTTCTGTCTTCATATTGTCTTTGATGTAGTTCTCAATCTGTGGAGACAAGCAAAAAAGAAGATTTTAGAAAACACATTGGAAATCTGGACATTTAATTCATGTATATTAATTTTTAAAACAGAAATACGTTCTAAAAACGTTTAAAAATGTAATTCAGGTAGTAGATACTGGTGCATGTTTTTTTTTATTATTATACTTTTTTTTTAATTAAACTCTCATTTAAACTGTTTAATTGTATATTTATATTCTGTAATGTTTTGGTAGAGGTGAAGATTTTGGGTCGCATACAAATGGAAATCGTCCAGTATTTAAACGTGAGTTCTTAGCGATTAGACATTGGCTACTGAATAACGAGGCCAATAATTAAAGATTTAAAAAGTGGGTGGAGGGATTGAAAAACACACTGAAGAAGGCCTTGAGCTGAAACGTTTGTGCTTTCATGGTTAAATGCATGGTCCTATACATAGAAACTGATCACAAATCAAAAATTTTCACTGTCTTATTTAAATGGAATTTAAAATGCCAAAAAAGCCAAAACTAAAGTAAAAAAAAAAGGATCAAGCTCAGATGACCTCTGAAGCCTGACATAATCGACTCTCCAGTGGCTGTAAAATCCATTCAGAGGTAAAACACACTTAACTTGACAACTCCAACAGTCCTAAAGACACTTTAACACTCGGAGCACATGGAGAGTTTGACAAACTTTTTAAGAGGCCAATAAAACGAAAGGAGACACCATTTCAGTACAAGGACACAGAGGTAATCAAACCCATCACAGTTATGACTTCCTTTTTAAAAAAGACACAGTAACTCTTTAAAGAAAAGATAGTTCCATGTTGGCACCATTTTAAAGGAATTTCTTATCTAAGCTTCTTCATGATGACCTGGAGCGGCTCAGTTCGGAACAACCTTAAACAGAGCAGTAATACAAACTCTCGAAGAGTCAGTCTTAAAGGTAGGTGGAAGCAGATGTAGGTCGTTTGTTCAGAGAGGAAGAGATGTAGATATCTAGCTACAGGAGATGCTTGGGTTTATCATGAAGGCTTTCATTCTAATCTTCTAGCTGGAGAGATGACAAGACTAGAACAAGATTTAGAAACACAAAGACTACTTCTGTTGATTAAACCTCAAGAGATGACCACTGAAACTGAGGTCTTTAGAAATGACTAGAAATTACATCTGGGCTCGTTACTTACCATCAGTTTCCAAACCTCACGCTCCAGCTAAAATCCATCACTCCTGGCTAGAGTTCAGTTTTTATTTTTTTGGTGGTATTATTTGATACTGTATACAACTGTACATGCTCATTTTGATCTTGCTCATTGAAAGTTATTCTTTGAAAAAACTATTATTTGAATTTCCCTAGTGAAAGAGTAATATATTTAAAATACATTCATATTTTCATTCAAATCTATTAACATATTTACTGACAAATAACATCGAAACTGATGTAAACATTTTAATGTAAAATGTGTAAAATGTGTTTTAATGTCACTTTTGTTGAGGACTGTATGATCTTTGAATAATATCAAACTTTAAATTCAAATAGAGCAAAAAAAAAAATATATATATTTTTTATAAGGATAGTGTTTTATTATTGCTTATTATTTATTAAATATATGATTGTCTCATTAGCGTTAATTATTAAATGTTATTGTGTATGCTTATAAAAACATTTACATTTAACAATGTAATTAAATGATTAATTTAGTGTTTAACACTGTTATAAATAAAACGTTATAATAGCGTTATAAATTCGCTAAAAAAAAAGCAAATATAAAACATAAACATCCAAAATATAATACCCATTTTATCGCTCAACATGGTACAATTATTAGCTTATTATCGGAATAAAATGTTAATAACAGTTGACCCCATACGCAGAACTGTACAGCATGCGTCACTCTCAAACTTGTGCAAGCTGTGAGGTGCATGTACATCAGGACACATCACCAAGTGAAATCTATACACCCTGATGTGTGACGGAAAATATCTGGCTGCAAGACACTTCAGCAAATCAACAGTGACAACAGAGTCGCCCACTCCATTTTTTTTCCACGAATCCAACAGGCAGCTTTGCTCCACTTATTACATCATGAATGATCCCCAGTGAATCCATTGAACAGAACAGACCTACAGGGAGCCAAATTTTAACAGGACTCCATGAATTGTCAGACCGCTTGTCCTGTTCAATTGCAGTTCAAGGACCTGATTGTCACCATGCTGTGGTTTTATGGGTTTCGATGGCATTTCAATGAACAGTTTTAACATATTTATTGCTGCTTTAGTCGTTCCATCAAGTTTGCTTCATTTTCTATATAGTTCAAATCAAGAAGTGTTGCTCAGTAACAGAGAGCCAATCTCAGCATGCACCATAAGCCTAACAAATCACTTGGCACAGCAAAGCACGTTTGTTTAGAAAATGGAAGTTGTGGTTGAATACAAGAAATCGGCTATAATTTCAAAGTTTGGAGCACTCCAGCTTATGACTCTATCCAGAGATGGAAAAAAAAAAGTTGGGATTGAGATATGATGTCATTGTGATATAGATGTTAGAATATGAAAAACAAGAAAGGAGAAACCAAGGGTGTGGAAAGCTATCTCTTCTCTTGCCAGCATAAAAAATGACATCCTTATGCCAAACAGCTGGGAACACACAGACAGAAACACAAAATTCAACCTGTTAGTGTTTTAGCCACTAGCAACCCGTCATGTAGAATTAGGATCGCAGACTAATATTCCTTCTTGGCAGCGATTATAAAACCAATGGTGTTGTTCCGATAACTTCAGCACGTAATAGTTGATTGTGAAGCAAGTTATACAGATACAAGTGTCTCTTTACAATAAACAGCCGAAGATGAATGAAATTGATTGGAAGGAATACAAAAGACCTATAACACTGCAGGCAATAGACTCGTTTTTAGCTGCAATTCGATCAGTAGTTTTTCGGAGACATTTGAACTATGTCTCTAAAATGACATTAGCTTCGCAATCTGGATCTGTGTCTTCCATTAAGCTCTCTCTATGGAAAAAGTGTTTGACTCTAATCCAGTTTAAGAGGCAACTGAGG
>NC_056714.1:7734936-7740110 GCF_018831695.1 Puntigrus tetrazona | reverse complement strand
TATATATATTCTTTTTCCATCAAAAATTACAACATCAAAAAATCACCCAAATTTTTGTATTTCTTACAAATGACACTGAAATAGTGTGAACTTTGTGTAAATGCATAACTGAGAAAGCTAATTTACTTATTTTTGTATTTGCATCTTGACTGAATGATTTATTGAATAATATAAACCTATTTTTAAGTAATTCGCGCTCCATTTTATTTATCACCAATTTTTTAAAAAAAAAGCAGCAAGTGTTTATAATTAAATGACTCTTATCGCAATCTGACCTCTTCTTAAACAAAGCCAAGGGTCGCGTCTCTTTCGTGAGGAGGTCTCCCTTTGAGCCGTATTGATTGTCAACTTGGGTGGTGCGCTGAATACATACACACAGACGCAAAACATGCACACACACGGAAAACTTTCACTCTACATCGCGGCACTTCATCTGTTCATTAGCTCAATTAATGTCACTGAGCAAGGTTCCTTGAAGTGCCAATCAAAACTCACATTCTTCACATTTGAACGGAGTAATAAATCACTATGCAGTCACTTACGCAGATCAAATGCTTCTCTGGTTTTGTCATCTGGCTCCTGTTTAATTGCCACTTCTGTATTATTACTGAAGTGAGTGTTTCATCTATTTATTCAGATGCGAAAGTTCTTGCAAGCTCACTTTGATGTCTGAAACGGTGCTTAGTCAATGCACTTAGCTGAAGCTGCAAATAGAGTCCTGTTAATGGAAATCACACATGACAGTTCCAAAAGCATTGGAGGTCTTGGAATCTGTCAAATGGCTTAGTCGCCTTTCAACAGGTTGTGTTTTTGGAAACCGTACAGTATTGAGTATTCAAGCAGAACCTCTTCCATTCTATTTTGATAAATGTATTTGCATCGCTCAGCTTCTCAAATCAGCTCAGCCATCAAGTACATCTGGCCATTTGGCAAGCGTCCGCACCCTAACAGTTCACCCATCTGAATACAAATGAGCTGCAGGTCTTTACATCTGAAGTAGGGGTGTAAGCGTTTGCTCTGACCGATATTTGGTTTGATGACGATAATTTGTTAAATGATGCAATGCATCATATAATCTGCAGTTTGGTCATTATTTTAATTATTTTATTATGCTTAACACCAATGTTCAACCACAGGGACAATTTACTTTTTATTTTTAAATCAACTTTGTATTTAGACAATTCATTTTTCACTTTACACAAAAGGCTAATAATTGTATTTTTGATTAGAAATGAATGCAGAATACATAGCATAGTGTTGTGGTAATTATATTACATAATTCAATTCTGATACACTTTTTTTCTAGTCTGTACGCGATGGACTAATGCAGTTTTTGAGCTGCCTTATTGAGTTTTAAATTCATAATTAGTGTTTAAGGTCTCAAAATATTTAGAATATTGGTCAACTTTTCTGAAAAACAAAGCAACACTTGCTGGCTAGCTTTTTCCTGTTGTTCTTTGTTATTACTTTAAATTGTTTACAATCTACATTCCACCATCAACATTTACAATTTAAATTTAATTATTATAAATGCCAATTGTTTTTTCTGTGAATTTTTTAATCATCCTGCCTCAGACTTGGACAGTTGAGGCTTAAAAAATGCGTTCACAACTCATAAAAACCACCACCCCCAACATGACCTGAAGCCAGCATTACAGTAGCTTTTCTTGTGATGTACATTAGGTAAGTAATTTATGTTTTAGCTTGTATTTTAGTATTCTAACATGGACAGAGAGTATGATGGGAAGTGTAGTTGCACGAGCCTGTTCCCTTATAAACCAGCTAAATGAGTAGTACTTTCTGGCAAGCTTTTCCTCTACTTATCATCATTAGTACGCTAAACTGTGTACAAACTAAATTGCACCACCAACATTAAGAATTTAAACTTAATTATGATAAATACCAATTGCATCCGCCATGATTTTTTTTTATCACCATCCCTCAGACTTGGAAAGTTGAGGACTGAAAAATGTGTCTGCAAGTCATTAAAACAGCCATTCCCAACACGACTTGATAACAACATTACACCTACACTTGAAATACTGGCAGCATTACAACACATCTTCATCAGTGCAACTTCAACTTCATGCTAGTGCACCAAAAGATGCACATTAGGTGAGTAACTTATGTATTATCTTGCATTTTGACATTCCAGTGTTGCCATACAGAATGATGGGAAGTGTAGTTTTGTTGAACGAGCCTGTCTAGTATTTTCTAGAAAGCTTTTCCACCATTCTTCTTCATCAGTATGCAAAATTGTGTACAAATTACATCACACCATCAACGCTAACAATTTTAACTTTATAATGATAAATACCAATTGCTTCTGCCAAAAGGCATTCCTCAGACTTGGTAAGTTGAGAATTAAAATACCCCTATTATGGGGACTGAAAGGTAAATGTTTTGGTTTTGGGAGTCCCAAACTATAGGTTGACATGCATGCAAGGTCAAAAAACACTTAAATTTTCTTATAATATGCATTGATTTTTACCGTATTTACTCAACGACTCCCTAATGATTGCTTTAATGCTTTCCTTGGCATGATGCTAATCTGCTGTGATGGGTCCGATTTGGTCTCATTTTCATCACGTCTTTAAGTGCTGCTTTGTGTACGGCATAACTGCTATTGTTACCGCTACAATAGCAGTACCTAGTTAGCAAAGACTGATTTTTCATTTTCATTCAGACCAACACGAAAAGACCAAGTGGGCGAGCACTATGCTGATATTTCACGTTTACGTCGACATGAAACGAGTTGACTTTTTCTTTTGAGAGACAATAACTAAAACTTTGCAGGTTGTTTTTGTTCATTTTACATATGGCGGGAAAGTAGTTTTCAAAAAAAGTAACAAAAAGCAGTGCAACTCGTAAAATATAATTCCCGACATAACCTAAAGGCAGCATTGCAGCCTGACTGAAATGCTGCCAGGTTTTAGGAAGTGAAGGACGTAATGACGTCAGTCACCTGTGTCTCATTATGAGCCGACTCTCACCTTCTGCAGCCACTGCGTGTTGTTTTCCATGGCCGACTCCAGATGCTGCAGCTTCTGAACGGGCCACTCGCCGTCCGCCGGCGGGGAGTCCCGCTGAACCACGTTGGTCCCGCTCATCTGCCCCGCTCCCCCCTGACAGCTCTCCATCTCCGGCAGGATGAAGGTGTAGCTGCACTGGCCGTGCTGAACGCGGTGGAGCTTCCTCCGCCTCTCGCCTCCCCCGCGTCTCCCTTGACCGTTCCCGTTTCCGGAACTCACCAGGCCAACGGACGCCAGCAGCAGTGCCAGATGCCAACCGCTTCTGGCGAACCTCATGGCGGCGGGAGCAACAGCAAAGGCCACCTGCGGTCAAGAGAAGGTGCCAACTCAGTAGTTCAAACTCTTTTGTTGGAAGAACGCATGGTTGGATGAAGATGAAGAGGCTTTTTCGACTCTTTTCTCTTCACAGTTGGATTGCAAGCTCCTGGTTTTCACGAGGCTCCCCTGAAGAAATGGACAGAGGCACTGAGCCTTGAGTAACCACAACACACTCTCACTGATAGATAAGAAGGCAATGAAAGAATTCAAAGGAGAAGCAGAGACGGCCCGTCTCAATGAGTCCCCCAATCTGTAGGCTCTTAACACGAGAGAAAAGTAAACAAAAGAGGAGAACTTTCCTTCCTATCCCAGAGCGGTGTGTGAAATGACCGGAGTGAGAGAGTTCTGCCCTCTTATCTGGGAGCGAGGGAGTGTGTGGAGGAGCGGGGGGAGGCTGAGGGAGGTCTATTAGCACACGTTCTGTCTCTCGTCTCCTCTGCAGTATTTCTTAACCCCCGTGGCCTGGGGGATAGAGAGTTTCTTCTCCCCGTTTAAGGCTGTTCTGAACCGATTATGGGTCCGATTTTGCTCATTAATGACAAATTCTCCACATAATTCTCTCTTTAGAAATAAAAAAGGACCGCACCATTGAGAAATGGACGGAGAACGCCTTGTAAATTCTATTTCAGAATTTGAGTTGAAGTAGAAAAAGCATGCAGAATTGCACATTGATCTTTAGGAAGCACAAAAACAGTATCATAGTAAAATTACAGTAACTATTGGCATTTAAGAAAGACATACATAGATAGATTTTGATTGTCCACTTCAGATATTTTACTAAGTAACTGACAACTAATTCTCATTATTAGTGGATTATCAAAATGAGGTGTTACCGATTTAGCTGCGAAACAAAAAAAGCCTGTTGACATTTATCTGTTTATCTAAGGTGATTTGGGAACTTTTGATCACCAATATGCATATAATTAGCCCAACTACGATAGATAGATAGATAAGGTAGGCAGGCAAAAATTTAGTTTGTGGCTCTAAATGTATTATTAGCTTACAGATAAGGTTTTCGCAGGCTTATTTCAGGCTGCAGATTGATGTTACTTTTCATGAGACTTTTTAATGCACTATGCCCCTTACCCACTTGTTTATTTTTACATAATTCTTATTTTGGTTCAGTTTGTGGTGAGGCTGTGCTCTTGGGGATAGAGGTCAAACCGAGTGACTCTTTGCCCCGACTGAAATCATTCTCATGGGAAACACGCGATAGAGAGAGCCAATGCCAGAATGCTCCTCACAATTATGCAAACTTAAGGGTCCTTTTTCTGAAGGTGAAACTTTACACGTAGCTGTTCACCTTTCCTCTGGGAATACCACGGCCGGATTGATCCGATGTTTGTTTTCACACGTTGCGCATAGCTCTCCTCCACTCAAGGGTAGCTGTGTTTTATTGAAATCCAGCTCAGTTTTATGTGATGTGCTTGGCACTTAGCTCTTTTATGGTACGGATCAGGGTTTCTGAACCACTTCCAGCGTCTATGTAATCCTGAACTTTTGATATTGACATGGATCGACTACATTTTAATGTCCAATAATTGTTATGTAGTTTAACTGGAATAAACTGTTTGGTTGCCATGCAGTGTCCAGTAATATAACATGCTATGCGCCATCTAAAACAGAGCTTTTTAATAGATGAAGAATTTTTTTTCATTTTTACATGAAACTAGCCTTTTGTGCACTTTCATTTTCTATTTTGTTAATTTAATTCTAACCCATATTTATCTGTTCAGTGAATATTGCTTTTTTGAGGAAAGAAACGTACTTCTGTTGCAAAGTAATGTGGCATAATGCATAACGCATAATGTGGTAAAAAATAAA
>NC_056714.1:7729537-7734868 GCF_018831695.1 Puntigrus tetrazona | reverse complement strand
TATTTATATCAGTAGTAAGTCATGGGGACACACAAAGCCCACGAATGGTACTTGAGTTTGACCTGGTGAACATTTTAGAGCATATAAAATAAATATTTTCCCTTACATATGCAGATGACTTTATCCCAAAATCTTGATGCTGAGCAAAAGTTCATGTTATTTGTCGGCCGCCCACTTATTCTTCAATCAGGAAATGTCACATTATACAAAACAATAGCAGTTTATGAGCACTGCTTTGGCTGTTGGCCTGATTCAGTCAGGGCTGCTGGATTTAGTTACCTAATGTAAAATTTTTGTTTTACAACAATAAAAAGAGCCTAATTCAGACCAGAAAAGACCAGAGAAGAGAAAACAGCTCCCTGTCAGAAATCATCTGCCCTGAAAATTCACTCACGGTCATCTTTCTGGACAGTTCCTGTGTTGTCCTTTTATGGAGCCCCTGTCATCCCTCAAACTGTAGCGTTTAATTGCATTAATTGTGTAGATTGTTTGCAATCTACGGGACGGTTATATAAGACGTAAATTAATCATAGAGACCTGATTTGGTAGAAATGAGCCTAATATGGTTTTTCTCGCCCAGAAAATATATTCAATAATTCAATTAAAAGGGTTGATGTACAGGTCAAGAATGAGATAAGAGTCTAAATGGATACTCAAATGTGATTTGTCAGACATTGCTGGAGTAATGTGATTGGTTGGAGTTTCTGGTGTCTGGAGGACCTCTTGCCCTGAAGCTTTGTTTAGATGGTGACGTAAGCCGCTTTCACCGATGTCCCTTTGCCATTTTTATGTAAACTTCCTTCTAAAGGTTGGACATCAATTTCAAATATTGCTTATTACTTCACTAAGGTCATTTGATGTTCAATCATTTAACATAAGAGATACCCCATTTGATCTATTCGTATTAGCGAAAGTATTATTAAAAACTACACTGACATAGAATTTAAAATGAATTTAATTTCATTCTGTTTTAACTTTATCGGCATTCTAAATCTGATAATTATTTGAAAATGTATTTGAATCTTAGATCTCAAGACTTTTCTAATGTAGTATAGTTTTTATTTTATTCTTTTATTACACGTTATTTTCATTTCATTTTTCGTTTTCTACGTATTTCTGTTAGTTTCATTGCACCCTGAGTTGTTCACCAAATTGGAAGTAAATTTATTAAAGGTTATATGTTTAAACTTTTTATGTTTATTAGATGTTTTTGTTTATTTATTTTACTTATTTCATGCTCTTGCATTTTGTTTATTATTATTTATCTGTGTTTCGAGAGATAAAATATAAAATTAAGAAAATTTAAAATAAAAAACTATAATAAAAAGATACAATAATAATAATAATAAAAACAATATTAATAACAATTATTATTATTAATACATACTAAATTCTCTTTTGAAGGCAAACGTAACCCTTCGAGACATGACCCAAACTACTCCCACCCAAAGTAATTGTTGGGGGAAATGTTATGTTGTGTTTTTTGGGGGTCTGACGTCTGACACTGCTGCTTTAACACCGCTGGTACTCATAATAAAAGCTCTTATCATGCCTAAAGGGACCGCCAGCTTCCAACTAGAAATTGGCTGCATAATTTATCAGTAAACCGCTGATTTATCATGCATGCGTTCGTGGTTCCAAGTTACGACATTGTTTACAGTGCAGATGATGATAATAGTTAATGATCCTAAAGGTTAATTTCGCTCTTTCAGCCTCTGTCGTATCAAAGCGAGCTTTGTTGAAACACAACAGTGATTTTGAGGCACATATGACATTTAGGTCACGCATGCATGTGCAAGCTTTGTTGTACTGATCCTGGTTTCAAAGGAATTACCTCACAAATATACAGCTAAAATGTTAGAGAAACTCCCTAAATTGCCACCATGTGTCAGATACAAGCGCACTCGTTTCTCTAGTTGGACTCCAAAGGTGATAAATGGCGAAATTTGAAAACTAATTAAGTAGATATTTGCTTACATATTGGCAATTTCTCCTACATAAAAATCTCTCTTTGAGAGATCAAACACGTGTGGGGATTTATTCAGACAGCATTTATGGCTGTAAGATTAGACAAACTGAAAACAATACTGATGTATAAACCGTAATTATACCTTTTTTTGGCAAACTGAGCTTTCTTTTTCACTCTTGTTTGCCCTCATTTTCAAAGATTAGGTCAAGACGTGCCTCACTCTCCCAGTAATGTTCTCCACCTGCACAAACACACACACACACACACNCAACTTCTCAGTTTGCCCTGTCTGAGTGTGATGATAAGGATGATTAATTCACTTCCCCTGCGATGATTCAGTAGCGTTTATGATTGCCCATGGAAGTGCATTAAAAGCCTTCATTAGGCTGACAGAAATGGAGCGGGATCTTATTGAAGTGGTAGAATTACACCGCTCAATCAATAAACGCAAATTGACTGAAAATGTACTCACCCTCAAGCCATCCAAAATGTAGTTGAGTTTGTTTCTTTGTTGGCACAGATTTGGAGGCGTTTAGCATTACATGACTTTCTCACCAATGGATCCTCTGCAGTGAATGGGTGCCGTCAGAATAAGATAATAAAAACATCACTCCAGTCTATCAATGAACAGCTTGCGAAGCAAATGCTGCATGTTTATAATAAAGAAAATCATCATTAAGGATGATTTAATGATCATCATTTTTTAACTTTAAATTGCTTCTGGTAAAAATACAACTAAAATACAATATGCACAGATCAAGGACTGTTTATAGATCTAAGTGAATATGTTTGATTTTTTATCTAAAAGGACAACAGGGGATGGATTGTCTCACTGGAGGAAGAATTTTTATTGATTATTGGCTCCATCCACATTTTGGCCAGAATCAACGGTTTAAACTCGATAGCTTTTAATGATGGATTTGCTTCTTATAAATGTGCAGCTTTTTGCTTCACAAGCATTAATTGATGAATTAACTAATGTGAATTACTTGTGGGTTATGTGGATTTATTACTCTCATTCTGACGGCACCCATTCACTGCAGAGGATCCATTGGTGAACAAGTCATGTAATACTAAATACCTCCAAAGAGACAAACTCATATACATCTTAAATAGCCAGGGGCTGTATTTTAAGCAAATTTCTGGAGCTATTCCTTGAGCAAACTTTGATGCGATTTCATTCAAAATTTAGATTTGTGTCATCATTTACTCACCTTCAAAACCCATATGACTTTTTCACAGCAGTCTTTCAAGCTCGAAAACGACAAAAGCAAGATAATGCCAATAAAGCGTAAGCCCATTTGGCTTGTGCTCTGTTTTCAAAGACTTCTGAAACCCATATGATCCCAATTTGCTTAAAAACATGAGAACCAATGAGACTGAAATCATCAGGTCAAAACTAGTGTGATGAATCTTCATGCACTCTGAATATAAACACATTTAGCTTAATGAACAGCTGTAAACCGTAAAACGTTTAGGTAAGATGATCTTGAAATGTGTAAAAATGTCTTAAAGCTGAACTCTACTTTGTGATCGCTTATCGTTATATGCAAGTCCAATTTCACTGCCAACGGAAACCCAAACAATTATTCACCCAATACCCTGATGTATATCTCAGTTCTCAGAAGGTTCAATCAACTGGACGCTATTTGGCCCAGTCATTCAGATATGATGAAATCTTGACAAATTGGCTGATATATTTTGAAACAGAGTAGCTATATGGCTAATTGCTTTGGATTGCTTTTTAATCATTATCTTCAGCACTGTGCTTGCAGCAAGTCAAGGTGATGATTGCAGCCAGAGAACTGGAACGTGTTTTCAATCACATTTTCATGCTTATTTAATCATGTATGGGGTCTAATACTCTTGGGGAAGCCTTAGCCTTGGTTTTGACCTAAAACTTCTTCAGAGGCTTGGTGGCATTGCAGTTAGACTGGCTTTGGACAGGTTTTCCACAAATGATTATATGTGACAACTTATAAGGTGAGATATGAGATAGAAGAGAAACCTAATGCTAAAACTTAAAACATGCGTTGAGATTTCTTGTCCTTGAAAATTATAACTCACTTTAGCCTTGAAGAAATACTCCACACTGAAATAAATGCTTTGTCGTTAGTCAACTTTCCCCATGTTTCCCCAAGTTTTGTTCATCTTCGCAATTAACAATTTAAGCTATTTTGGATGAAAACCAGGAGACTTGCAACTGTCCCATTGACTGCCAAGTAAAACGCACTGTCAAGATTCAGAGAAGTATGTAAAACATCATCTGAATACTCAATCTGGTTAAACCTTAATGTTATGAAGCGACGAGAATACTTTTTGTTCGGAAATAAAACAAAAATTACAAATTTATTCGACACTGAAGCACCATTTTGGAGAACATCCAGTCAACACTTACAATGGTAAGATATGCTGTTTGTACAAATTAAAGCATAAACACATGTAAAATGCATGTTCTTCCATTGGTGCTGACACAGATCTGTGGATGCTATAAGTGTGGCGCTAAAATAAATATACTATGAGTGTGGTCAAAATGGCGCTACGATGATTTTATGTGCCGGATTGTTGAATAAAGTCATTATTTTGGTTTTATTTCCATAAAAAAAGCATTCATATAGTTTCATAACATTATGGTTGTTCCAAATGGATGGCATGTGGAGTATTCAGACAATGTTTTTCATACTTTTCTGGACATTGACATTGTTCATTACTTTGTAGTCAATGGGACAGTCACAATCCTGGTTTTATTCCAAAATATCTTAAATTGTGTTCCGAGGTCAAACAAAGCTTTTACGGGTTTGGAACAACATGTGGGTTGATTAATTAAGTGATTAAGTGATTAATGACAAAATTTTCATTTTGCGGTGGAGTAAACCTTTAATGAATGTTCTCGCATTATAACAGAATGGAGAGCCAAGAATTTCATCGTGCACGTTTAAGGAAGTACTTGTGCCAAAGGCACTGGAGTAACTATGTATTTTGCAAAGTTTGCATCCCAATAGGGTGTTCCATTACTTCTGGATTACTGAAAAACTTTTTTAAGCATAAATACAATTGTCAGAAGTAAAAATGTAATAAACGAACCACCCCATGAATTACACCCTCAGTTAAGTTCCATTTTTCATGAGCAGATCTCAAAGATCTAAAACTTTTTCTATGTACACGAAAGACCGGTTTCTCAAATATTGTTCACAAATCTGTAAATCTGTGAAGTGAGCACTTCTCCTTTGCCAAGATAACCCATCCTCCTCACAGGTGTGGCATATCAAGATGCTGATTAGACAGCATGATAATTGCACAGGTGTTCCTTAGGCTGGCCATGCATTATTCAGCTTTCAACCTGAGGTGATGGTCGTGGGTGA